>NC_053390.1:842370269-842558404 GCF_905171765.1 Bufo bufo
TACAGGTAGGATGGTAGACAGAGATGAGGAGGAGATGTAGGGGTGCAGCACTGTGGAGTACAGGTAGGATGGTAGACAGATGAGGAGGATGTAGGAGGTGCAGCACTGTGAGAGTACAGGTAGGATGGTGGAACAGAGATGAGGAGGAATGTAGGGGGTGCAGCACTGTGGAGATACAGGTAGGATGGTAGACAGAGATGAGGAGAGATGTAGGGGTGCAGCACTGTGGAGAGTACAGGTAGGATGGTAGATAGAGATGAGGAGGAGATGTAGGAGGTGCAGACTGTGAGAGTACAGGTAGGATGGTAGACAGAGATGAGGAGGAGATGTAGGGGTGCAGCACTGTGGAGAGCACAGGTAGGATGGTAGACAGAGATGAGGAGGAGATGTAGGAGGTGCAGCACTGTGGAGAGTACAAGGTAGGATGGTAGACAGAGATGAGGAGGATGTAGGGGGTGCAGCACTGTGGAGAGCACAGGTAGGATGGTGGACAAAGATGGGGGGGAGATGTAGGAGGTGCAGCACTGTGGAGAGCACGGGTAGGATGGTAGACAGAGATGAGGAGGAGTGTAGGAGTGCAGCACTGTGGAGTAGTACAGGTAGGATGGTAGACAGAGATGAGGAGGAGATGTAGGGGGCGCAGCACTGTGGAGAGTACAGGTAGGATGGTAGACAGAGATGAGGAGGAGATGTAGGGGGGTGCAGCACTGTGGAGAGCACAGGTAGTATGGTAGACAGAGATGAGGAGGAGATGTAGGGGGTGCAGCACTGTGGAGAGCACAGGTAGTATGGTAGACAGAGATGAGGAGGAGATGTAGAGTGCAGCACTGTGGAGAGCACAAGGTAGGATGGTTAGACAGAGATGAGGAGGAGAGTGTAGGGGGTGCAGCACTGTGGAGAGCCAGGTAGTATGGTAGACAGAGATGAGGAGGAGAGTGTAGGGGGTGCAGCACTGTGGAGAGCACAGGTAGTGATGGTAGAACAGAGATGAGGAGGAGATGTAGGAGGTGCAGCACTGTGGAGAGTACAGGTAGGATGGTGGACAGAGATGAGGAGGAGATGTAGGGGGTGCAGCACTGTGGAGAGTACAGGTAGGATGGTAGAACAGAGATGAGGAGGAGATGTAGGGGTGCAGCACTGTGAGAGTACAGGTAGGATGGTAGACAGAGATGAGGAGGAGATGTAGGAGGTGCAGCACTGTGGAGAGTACAGGTAGGATGGTGGACAAAGATGAGGAGGAGATGTAGGAGGTGCTGCACTGTGGAGAGTACAGGTAGATGTTGGACAGAGATGAGGAGGAGATGTAGGGGTGCAGCACTGTGGAGAGTACAGGTAGGATGTAGACAGAGGTGAGGAGGAGATGTAGGGGGTGCAGCACTGTGGAGAGTACAGGTAGGATGGTAGACAGAGATGAGGAGGAGATGTAGGAGGTGCAGCACTGTGGAGAGTACAGGTAGGATGGTAGACAGAGATTAGGAGGAGATGTAGGGGGTGCAGCACTGTGGAGAGTACAGGTAGATGGTAGACAGAGATGAGGAGGAGATGTAGGAGGTGCAGGACTGTGGAGAGTACAGGTAGGATGGTAGACAGAGATGAGGAGGAGATGTAGGGGGTGCAGCACTGTGGAGAGCACAGGCAGAGGATGGTAGACAGAGATGAGAGGAGATGTAGGAGGGGTAGCACTGTGGAGAGTACAGGTAGGATGGTAGACAGAGATGAGGAGGAGATGTAGGGGGTGCAGCACTGATGAGAGTACAGGTAGTATGGTAGACAGATGAGGAGATGTAGGAGGTGCAGCACTGTGGAGAGTACAGGTAAGGATGGTGACAGAGATGAGGAGGAGATGTAAGAGGTGCAGCACTGTGGAGAGTACAGTAGGATGTTGGACAGAGATGAGAGGAGATGTAGGGGGGTGCAGCACTGTGGAGAGTACAGGTAGGATGGTAGACAGAGATGAGGAGGAGATGTAGGAGGTGCAGCACTGTGGAGAGTACAGGTACGATGGTAGACAGAGATGAGGAGGAGATGTAGGGGTGCAGCACTGTGGAGAGTACAGGTAGGATGGTAGACAGAGATGAGGAGGAGATGTAGGAGGTGCAGCACTGTGGAGAGTACAGGTAGGATGGTAGACAGAGATGAGGAGGAGATGTAAGAGGTGCAGCACTGTGGAGAGTACAGGTAGGATGTTGGACAGAGATGAGGAGGAGATGTAGGGGGTGCAGCACTGTGGAGAGTACAGGTAGGATGGTAGACAGAGGTGAGGAGGAGATGTAGGGGGGTGCAGCACTGTGGAGAGTACAGGTAGGATGGTAGACAGAGATGAGGAGGAGATGTAGGAGGTGCAGCACTGTGGAGAGTACAGGTAGGATGGTAGACAGAGATTAGGAGGAGATGTAGGGGGTGCAGCACTGTGGAGAGCACAGGTAGATGGTAGACAGAGATGAGGAGGAGATGTAGGGGTGCAGCACTGTGGAGAGTACAGGTAGGATGGTAGACAGAGATGAGGAGGAGATGTAGGAGGTGCAGCGCTGTGGAGAGCACAGGTAGGATGGTAGACAGAGATGAGGAGGAGATGTAGGAGGTGCAGCACTGTGGAGAGTACAGGTAGGATGGTAGACAGAGATGAGGAGGAGATGTAGGAGGTGCAGCACTGTGGAGAGTACAGGTAGGACTGTAGACAGAGATGAGGAGCAGATTGTAGGGGGTGCAGCACTGTGGAGAGTACAGGTAGGATGGTAGACAGAGATGAGGAGGAGATGTAGGGGTGCAGCACTGTGGAGAGTACAGGTAGGATGGTAGACAGAGATGAGGAGGAGATGTAGGGGGTGCAGCACTGTGGAGAGCACAGGCAGGATGGTAGACAGAGATGAGGAGGAGATGTAGGAGGTGCAGCACTGTGGAGAGCACAGGTAGGATGGAAGACAGAGATGAGGAGGAGATGTAGGAGGTGCAGCACTGTGGAGAGTACAGGTAGGATGGTAGACAGAGATGAGGAGGAGATGTAGGAGGTGCAGCACTGTAAAGAGCACAGGTAGGATGGTAGACAGAGATGAGGAGGAGATGTAGGAGGTGCAGCACTGTGGAGAGCACAGGTAGGATGGTAGACAGAGATGAGGAGGAGATGTAGGAGGTGCAGCACTGTGGAGAGTACAGGTAGGATGGTAGACAGAGATGAGGAGGAGATGTAGGAGGTGCAGCACTGTGGAGAGCACAGGTTAGATGGTAGACAGAGATGAGGAGGAGATGTAGGAGGTGCAGCACTGTGGAGAGTACAGGTAGGATGGTAGACAGAGATGAGGAGGAGATGTAGGAGGTGCAGCACTGTGGAGATCACAGGTAGGATGGTAGACAGAGATGAGGAGGAGATGTAGGGGGTGCAGCACTGTGGAGAGCACAGGTTAGATGGTAGACAGAGATGAGGAGGAGATGTAGGAGGTGCAGCACTGTGGAGAGTACAGGTAGGATGGTAGACAGAGATGAGGAGGAGATGTAGGAGGTGCAGCACTGTGGAGAGTACAGGTAGGATGGTAGACAGAGATGAGGAGGAGATGTAGGAGGTGCAGCACTGTGGAGAGCACAGGTTAGATGGTAGACAGAGATGAGGAGGAGATGTAGGAGGTGCAGCACTGTGGAGAGTACAGGTAGGATGGTAGACAGAGATGAGGAGGAGATGTAGGAGGTGCAGCACTGTGGAGATCACAGGTAGGATGGTAGACAGAGATGAGGAGGAGATGTAGGGGGTGCAGCACTGTGGAGAGCACAGGTAGGATGGTAGACAGAGATGAGGAGGAGATGTAGGGGGGTGCAGCACTGTGGAGAGTACAGGTAGGATGGTAGACAGAGATGAGGAGGAGATGTAGGAGGTGCAGCACTGTGGAGAGTACAGGTAGGATGGTAGACAGAGATGAGGAGGAGATGTAGGAGGTGCAGCACTGTGGAGAGTACAGGTAGGATGGTAGACAGAGATGAGGAGGATATGTAGGAGGTGCAGCACTGTGGAGAGTACAGGTAGGATGGTAGACAGAGATGAGGAGGAGATGTAGGGGGTGCAGCACTGTGGAGAGCACAGGTAGGATGGTAGACAGAGATGAGGAGGAGATGTAGGAGTGCAGCACTGTGGAGAGTACAGGTAGGATGGTAGACAGAGATGAGGAGGAGATGTAGGGGGTGCAGCACTGTGGAGAGTACAGGTAGGATGGTAGACAGAGATGAGGAGGAGATGTAGGGGGTGCAGCACTGTGGAGAGCACAGGTAGGATGGTAGACAGAGATGAGGAGGAGATGTAGGAGGTGCAGCACTGTGTAGAGTACAGGTAGGATGGTAGACAGAGATGAGGAGGAGATGTAGGGGGTGCAGCACTGTGGAGAGCACAGGTAGGATGGTAGACAGAGATGAGGAGGAGATGTAGGAGGTGCAGCACTGTGGAGAGTACAGGTAGGATGGTAGACAGAGATGAGGAGGAGATGTAGGGGTGCAGCACTGTGGAGAGTACAGGTAGGATGGTAGACAGAGATGAGGAGGAGATGTAGGGGGTGCAGCACTGTGGAGAGCACAGGTAGGATGGTAGACAGAGATGAGGAGGAGATGTAGGGGTGCAGCACTGTGGAGAGTACAGGTAGGATGGTAGACAGAGATGAGGAGGAGATGTAGGAGGTGCAGCACTGTGGAGAGTACAGGTAGGATGGTAGACAGAGATGAGGAGGAGATGTAGGAGGTGCAGCACTGTGGAGAGTACAGGTAGAATGATAGACAGAGATGAGGAGGAGATGTAGGGGTGCAGTACTGTGGAGAGCACAGGTAGGATGGTAGACAGAGATGTAGGGGGAGCAGCACTGTGGAGATCACAGGTAGGATGGTAGACAGAGATAAGGAGGAGATGTAGGGGGTGCAGCACTGTGGAGAGCACAGGTAGGATGGTAGACAGAGATGAGGAGAAGATGTAGGGGGGTGCAGCACTGTGGAGAGTACAGGTAGGATGGTAGACAGAGATGAGGAGGAGATGTAGGAGGAGATGTAGGAGGTGCAGCACTGTGGAGAGTACAGGTAGGATGGTAGACAGAGATGAGGAGGAGATGTAGGAGGTGCAGCACTGTGGAGAGTACAGGTAGGATGGTAGACAGAGATGAGGAGGAGATGTAGGAGGTGCAGCACTGTGGAGAGTACAGGTAGGATGGTAGACAGAGATGAGGAGGAGATGTAGGGGGTGCAGCACTGTGGAGAGCACAGGTAGGATGGTAGACAGAGATGAGGAGGAGATGTAGGGGGTGCAGCACTGTGGAGAGTACAGGTAGGATGGTAGACAGAGATGAGGAGGAGATGTAGGAGGTGCAGCACTGTGGAGAGTACAGGTAGGATGGTAGACAGAGATGAGGAGGAGATGTAGGGGGTGCAGCACTGTGGAGAGCACAGGTAGGATGGTAGACAGAGATGAGGAGGAGATGTAGGGGGTGCAGCACTGTGGAGAGCACAGGTAGGATGGTAGAAAGAGATGAGGAGGAGATGTAGGAGTGCAGCACTGTGGAGAGTACAGGTAGGATGGTGGACAGAGATGAGGAGGAGATGTAGGGGGTGCAGCACTGTGGAGAGTACAGGTAGGATGGTAGACAGAGATGAGGAGGAGATGTAGGGGGTGCAGCACTGTGGAGTGTACAGGTAGGATGGTAGATAGAGATGAGGAGATGTAGGAGGTGCAGGACTGTGGAGAGTACAGGTAGGATGGTAGACAGAGATGAGGAGGAGATGTAGGGGTGCAGCACTGTGGAGAGCACAGGTAGGATGGTAGACAGAGATGAGGAGGAGATGTAGGGGGTGCAGCACTGTGGAGAGCACAGGTAGGATGGTAGACAGAGATGAGGAGGAGATGTAGGAGGTGCAGCACTGTGGAGAGTACAGGTAGGATGGTAGACAGAGATGAGGAGGAGATGTAGGAGTGCAGCACTGTGGAGAGTACAGGTAGGATGGTAGACAGAGATGAGGAGGAGATGTAGGGGGTGCAGCACTGTGGAGAGTACAGGTAGGATGGTAGACAGAGATGAGGAGGAGATGTAGGGGGTGCAGCACTGTGGAGAGCACAGGTAGTATGGTAGACAGAGATGAGGAGGAGATGTAGGAGTGCAGCACTGTGGAGAGCACAGGTAGGATGGTAGACAGAGATGAGGAGGAGATGTAGGGGGTGCAGCACTGTGGAGAGCACAGGTAGTATGGTAGACAGAGATGAGGAGGAGATGTAGGGGGTGCAGCACTGTGGAGAGCACAGGTAGGATGGTAGACAGAGATGAGGAGGAGATGTAGGGGGTACAGCACTGTGGAGAGTACAGGTAGGATGGTAGACAGAGATGAGGAGGATATGTATGGAGGTGCAGCACTGTGGAGAGTACAGGTAGGATGTTGGACAGAGATGAGGAGGAGATGTAGGAGGTGCAGCACTGTGGAGAGTACAGGTAGGATGGTAGACAGAGATGAGGAGGAGATGTAGGGGGTGCAGCACTGTGGAGAGCACGGGTAGGATGGTAGACAGAGATGTGGAGGAGATGTAGGAGGTGCAGCACTGTGGAGAGTACAGGTAGGATGGTAGACAGAGATGAGGAGGAGATGTAGGAGGTGCAGCACTGTGGAGAGCACAGGTAGGATGGTAGACAGAGATGAGGAGGAGATGTAGGAGGTGCAGCACTGTGGAGAGTACAGGTAGGATGGTAGACAGATGAGGAGATGTAGGAGGTGCAGCACTGTGGAGAGCACAGGTAGGATGGTGGACAGACATGAGGAGGAGATGTAGGAGGTGCAGCACTGTGGAGAGCACAGGTAGGATGGTAGACAGAGATGAGGAGGAGATGTAGGAGGTGCAGCACTGTGGAGAGTACAGGTAGGATGGTAGACAGAGATGAGGAGGAGATGTAGGAGGTGCAGCACTGTGGAGAGCACAGGTAGGATGGTAGACAGAGATGAGGAGGGGATGTAGGTGCAGCACTGTGGAGAGCACAGGTAGGATGGTAGACAGAGATGACGAGGAGATGTAGGGGTGCAGCACTGTGGAGAGTACAGGTAGGATGGTAGACAGAGATGAGGAGGAGATGTAGGGGGTGCAGCACTGTGGAGAGCACAGGCAGGATGGTAGACAGAGATGAGGAGGAGATGTAGGAGGTGCAGCACTGTGGAGAGTACAGGTAGGATGGTAGACAGAGATGAGGAGGAGATGCAGGATGGCAGCACTGTGGAGAGCACAGGTAGGATGGTAGACAGAGATGAGGAGGAGATGTAGGGGGTGCAGCACTGTGGAGAGTACAGGTAGGATGGTAGACAGAGATGAGGAGGAGATGTAGGAGGTGCAGCACTGTGGAGAGCACAGGTAGGATGGTAGACAGAGATGAGGAGGAGATGTAGGGGGTGCAGCACTGTGGAGAGCACAGGTAGGATGGTAGACAGAGATGAGGAGGAGATGTAGTGGGTGCAGCACTGTGGAGAGTACAGGTAGGATGGTAGACAGAGATGACGAGGAGATGTAGGGGTGCAGCACTGTGGAGAGTACAGGTAGGATGGTAGACAGAGATGAGGAGGAGATGTAGAGGTGCAGCACTGTGGAGAGTACAGGTAGGATGGTAGACAGAGATGAGGAGGAGATGTAGGAGGTGCAGCACTGTGGAGAGCACAGGTAGGATGGTAGACAGAGGTGAGGAGAAGATGTAGAAGGTGCAGCACTGTGGAGAGTACAGGTAGGATGGTAGACAGAGATGAGGAGGAGATGTAGGAGGTGCAGCACTGTGGAGAGTACAGGTAGGATGGTAGACAGAGATGAGGAGGAGATGTAGGGGGTGCAGCACTGTGGAGAGTACAGGTAGGATGGTAGACAGAGATGAGGAGGAGATGTAGGGGTGCAGCACTGTGGAGAACACAGGTAGGATGGTAGACAGAGATGAGGAGGAGATGTAGGAGGTGCAGCACTGTGGAGAGCACGGGTAGGATGGTAGACAGAGATGTGGAGGAGATGTAGGAGGTGCAGCACTGTGGAGAGTACAGGTAGGATGGTAGACAGAGTTGAGGAGGAGATGTAGGAGGTGCAGCACTGTGGAGAGCACAGGTAGGATGGTAGACAGAGATGAGGAGGAGATGTAGGAGGTGCAGCACTGTGGAGAGTACAGGTAGGATGGTAGACAGATGAGGAGATGTAGGAGGTGCAGCACTGTGGAGAGCACAGGTAGGATGGTGGACAGAGATGAGGAGGAGATGTAGGAGGTGCAGCACTGTGGAGAGCACAGGTAGGATGGTAGACAGAGATGAGGAGGAGATGTAGGAGGTGCAGCACTGTGGAGAGTACAGGTAGGATGGTAGACAGAGATGAGGAGGAGATGTAGGAGGTGCAGCACTGTGGAGAGCACAGGTAGGATGGTAGACAGAGATGAGGAGGGGATGTAGGTGCAGCACTGTGGAGAGCACAGGTAGGATGGTAGACAGAGATGACGAGGAGATGTAGGGGTGCAGCACTGTGGAGAGTACAGGTAGGATGGTAGACAGAGATGAGGAGGAGATGTAGGAGGTGCAGCACTGTGGAGAGTACAGGTAGGATGGTAGACAGAGATGAGGAGGAGATGCAGGATGGCAGCACTGTGGAGAGCACAGGTAGGATGGTAGACAGAGATGAGGAGGAGATGTAGGAGGTGCAGCACTGTGGAGAGTACAGGTAGGATGGTAGACAGAGATGAGGAGGAGATGTAGGGGTGCAGCACTGTGGAGAGTACAGGTAGGATGGTAGACAGAGATGAGGAGGAGATGTAGGAGGTGCAGCACTGTGGAGAGTACAGGTAGGATGGTAGACAGAGATGAGGAGGAGATGTAGGAGGTGCAGCACTGTGGAGAGCACAGGTAGGATGGTAGACAGAGATGAGGAGGAGATGTAGGGGGTGCAGCACTGTGGAGAGCACAGGTAGGATGGTAGACAGAGATGAGGAGGAGATGTAGGGGTGCAGCACTGTGGAGAGTACAGGTAGGATGGTAGACAGAGATGAGGAGGAGATGTAGAGGTGCAGCACTGTGGAGAGTACAGGTAGGATGGTAGACAGAGATGAGGAGGAGATGTAGGAGGTGCAGCACTGTGGAGAGCACAGGTAGGATGGTAGACAGAGGTGAGGAGGAGATGTAGAAGGTGCAGCACTGTGGAGAGTACAGGTAGGATGGTAGACAGAGATGAGGAGGAGATGTAGGGGGTGCAGCACTGTGGAGAGTATAGGTAGGATGGTAGACAGAGATGAGGAGGAGATGTAGGAGGTGCAGCACTGTGGAGAGTACAGGTAGGATGGTAGACAGAGATGAGGAGGAGATGCAGGATGGCAGCACTGTGGAGAGCACAGGTAGGATGGTAGACAGAGATGAGGAGGAGATGTAGGAGGTGCAGCACTGTGGAGAGTACAGGTAGGATGGTAGACAGAGATGAGGAGGAGATGTAGGGGTGCAGCACTGTGGAGAGTACAGGTAGGATGGTAGACAGAGATGAGGAGGAGATGTAGGAGGTGCAGCACTGTGGAGAGTACAGGTAGGATGGTAGACAGAGATGAGGAGGAGATGTAGGAGGTGCAGCACTGTGGAGAGTACAGGTAGGATGGTAGACAGAGATGAGGAGGAGATGTAGGGGGTGCAGCACTGTGGAGAGCACAGGTAGGATGGTAGACAGAGATGAGGAGGAGATGTAGGGGGTGCAGCACTGTGGAGAGCACAGGTAGGATGGTAGACAGAGATGAGGAGGAGATGTAGGGGGTGCAGCACTGTGGAGAGCACAGGTAGGATGGTAGACAGAGATGAGGAGGAGATGTAGGGGTGCAGCACTGTGGAGAGTACAGGTAGGATGGTAGACAGAGATGAGGAGGAGATGTAATGGTGCAGCACTGTGGAGAGCACAGGTAGGATGGTAGACAGAGATGAGGAGGAGATGTAGAGGTGCAGCACTGTGGAGAGTACAGGTAGGATGGTAGACAGAGATGAGGAGGAGATGTAGAGGGTGCAGCACTGTGGAGAGTACAGGTAGGATGGTAGACAGAGATGAGGAGGAGATGTAGGAGGTGCAGCACTGTGGAGAGTACAGGTAGGATGGTAGACAGAGATGAGGAGGAGATGTAGGGGGTGCAGCACTGTGGAGAGTACAGGTAGGATGGTAGACAGAGATGAGGAGGAGATGTAGGAGGTGCAGCACTGTGGAGAGTACAGGTAGGATGGTAGACAGAGATGAGGAGGAGATGTAGGGGTGCAGCACTGTGGAGAGTACAGGTAGGATGGTAGACAGAGATGAGGAGGAGATGTAGGAGGTGCAGCACTGTGGAGAGTACAGGTAGGATGGTAGAAAGAGATGAGGAGGAGATGTAGGAGGTGCAGCACTGTGGAGAGCACAGGTAGGATGGTAGACAGAGGTGAGGAGGAGATGTAGAAGGTGCAGCACTGTGGAGAGTAAAGGTAGGATGGTAGACAGAGATGAGGAGGAGATGTAGGGGGTGCAGCACTGTGGAGAGCACAGGTAGGATGGTAGACAGAGATGAGGAGGAGATGTAGGGGGTGCAGCACTGTGGAGAGCACAGGTAGGATGGTAGACAGAGATGAGGAGGAGATGTAGGAGTGCAGCACTGTGGAGAGCACAGGTAGGATGGTAGACAGAGATGAGGAGGAGATGTAGGGGGTGCAGCACTGTGGAGAATACAGGTAGGATGGTAGACAGAGATGAGGAGGAGATGTAGGGGGTGCAGCACTGTGGAGAGTACAGGTAGGATGGTAGACAGAGATGAGGAGGAGATGTAGGGGGTGCAGCACTGTGGAGAGTACAGGTAGGATGGTAGACAGAGATGAGGAGGAGATGTAGGAGGTTGCAGCACTGTGGAGAGCACAGGTAGGATGGTAGACAGAGATGAGGAGGAGATGTAGGGGGTGCAGCACTGTGGAGAGCACAGGCAGGATGGTAGACGGAGATGAGGAGGAGATGTAGGAGGTGCAGCACTGTGGAGAGTACAGGCAGAATGGTAGACGGAGATGAGGAGGAGATGTAGGAGGTGCAGCACTGTGGAGAGTACAGGTAGGATGGTAGACAGAGATGAGGAGGAGATGTAGGAGGTGCAGCACTGTGGAGAGTACAGTTAGGATGGTAGACAGAGATTAGGAGGAGATGTAGGGGGTGCAGCACTGTGGAGAGTACAGGTAGGATGTTGGACAGAGATGAGGAGGAGATGTAGGGGGTGCAGCACTGTGGAGAGCACAGATAGGATGGTAGACAGAGATGAGGAGGAGATGTAGGAGGTGCAGCACTGTGGAGAGTACAGGTAGGATGGTAGACAGAGATGAGGAGGAGATGTAGGAGGTGCAGCACTGTGGAGAGTACAGTTAGGATGGTAGACAGAGATTAGGAGGAGATGTAGGGGGTGCAGCACTGTGGAGAGTACAGGTAGGAGGTTGGACAGAGATGAGGAGGAGATGTAGGGGGTGCAGCACTGTGGAGAGCACAGATAGGATGGTAGACAGAGATGAGGAGGAGATGTAGGAGGTGCAGCACTGTGGAGAGTACAGGTAGGATGGTAGACAGAGATGAGGAGGAGATGTAGGGGGTGCAGCACTGTGGAGAGTACAGGTAGGATGGTAGACAGAGATGAGGAGGAGATGTAGGGGGTGCAGCACTGTGGAGAGTACAGGTAGGATGGTAGACAGAGATGAGGAGGAGATGTAGGAGGTGCAGCACTGTGGAGAGTACAGGTAGGATGGTAGACAGAGATGAGGAGGAGATGTAGGGGGTGCAGCACTGTGGAGAGCACAGGTAGGATGGTAGACAGAGATGAGGAGGAGATGTAGGGGTACAGCACTGTGGAGAGTACAGGTAGGATGGTAGACAGAGATGAGGAGGAGATGTAGGAGGTGCAGCACTGTGGAGAGCACAGGTAGGATGGTAGACAGAGATGAGGAGGAGATGTAGGGGGTGCAGCACTGTGGAGAGTACAGGTAGGATGGTAGACAGAGATGAGGAGGAGATGTAGGGGGTGCAGCACTGTGGAGAGTACAGGTAGGATGGTAGACAGAGATGAGGAGGAGATGTAGGGGGTGCAGCACTGTGGAGAGTACAGGTAGGATGGTAGACAGAGATGAGGAGGAGATGTAGGAGGTGCAGCACTGTGGAGAGTACAGGTAGGATGGTAGACAGAGATGAAGAGGAGATGTAGGGGGTGCAGCACTGTGGAGAGTACAGGTAGGATGGTAGACAGAGGTGAGGAGGAGATGTAGGAGGTGCAGCACTGTGGAGAGTACAGGTAGGATGGTAGACAGAGATGAGGAGGAGATGTAGGAGGTGCAGCACTGTGGAGAGTACAGGTAGGATGGTAGACAGAGATGAGGAGGAGATGTAGGAGGTGCAGCACTGTGGAGAGTACAGGTAGGATGGTAGACAGAGATGAGGAGGAGATGTAGAGGGTGCAGCACTGTGGAGAGTACAGGTAGGATGGTAGACAGAGATGAGGAGGAGATGTAGGGGTGCAGCACTGTGGAGAGTACAGGTAGGATGGTAGACAGAGATGAGGAGGAGATGTAGGAGGTGCAGCACTGTGGAGAGTACAGGTAGGATGGTAGACAGAGATGAGGAGGAGATGTAGGAGGTGCAGCACTGTGGAGAGTACAGGTAGGATGGTAGACAGAGATGAGGAGGAGATGTAGAGGGTGCAGCACTGTGGAGAGTACAGGTAGGATGGTAGACAGAGATGAGGAGGAGATGTAGGGGTGCAGCACTGTGGAGAGTACAGGTAGGATGGTAGACAGAGATGAGGAGGAGATGTAGGAGGCGCAGCACTGTGGAGAGCACCAGGTAGGATGGTAGACAGAGATGAGGAGGAGATGTAGGAGGTGCAGCACTGTGGAGAGTACAGGTAGGATGGTAGACAGAGATGAAGAGGAGATGTAGGGGGTGCAGCACTGTGGAGAGTACAGGTAGGATGGTAGACAGAGATGAGGAGGAGATGTAGGAGGTGCAGCACTGTGGAGAGTACAGGTAGGATGGTAGACAGAGATGAGGAGGAGATGTAGGGGTGCAGCACTGTGGAGAGTACAGGTAGGATGGTAGACAGAGATGAGGAGGAGATGTAGGAGGCGCAGCACTGTGGAGAGTACAGGTAGGATGGTAGACAGAGATGAGGAGGAGATGTAGGAGCTGCAGCACTGTGGAGAGTACAGGTAGGATGGTAGACAGAGATGAGGAGGAGATGTAGGGGGTGCAGCACTGTGGAGAGTACAGGTAGGATGGTAGACAGAGATGAGGAGGAGATGTAGGGGTGCAGCACTGTGGAGAGTACAGGTAGGATGGTAGACAGAGATGAGGAGGAGATGTAGGGGGTGCAGCACTGTGGAGAGTACAGGTAGGATGGTAGACAGAGATGAGGAGGAGATGTAGGAGGTGCAGCACTGTGGAGAGTACAGGTAGGATGGTAGACAGAGATGAGGAGGAGATGTAGGGGGTGCAGCACTGTGGAGAGCACAGGTAGGATGGTAGACAGAGATGAGGAGGAGATGTAGGGGGTGCAGCACTGTGGAGAGTACAGGTAGGATGGTAGACAGAGATGAGGAGGAGATGTAGGAGGTGCAGCACTGTGGAGAGTACAGGTAGGATGGTAGACAGAGATGAGGAGGAGATGTAGGGGGTGCAGCACTGTGGAGAGTACAGGTAGGATGGTAGACAGAGATGAGGAGGAGATGTAGAGGGTACAGCACTGTGGAGAGTACAGGTAGGATGGTAGACAGAGATGAGGAGGAGATGTAGGAGGTGCAGCACTGTGGAGAGTACAGGTAGGATGGTAGACAGATGAGGAGGAGATGTAGGAGGTGCAGCACTGTGGAGAGCACAGGTAGGATGGTAGACAGAGATGAGGAGGAGATGTAGGGGGTGCAGCACTGTGGAGAGTACAGGTAGGATGGTAGACAGAGATGAGGAGGAGATGTAGGAGGTGCAGCACTGTGGAGAGTACAGGTAGGATGGTAGACAGAGATGAGGAGGAGATGTAGGAGGTGCAGCACTGTGGAGAGTACAGGTAGGATGGTAGACAGAGATGAGGAGGAGATGTAGGGGGTGCAGCACTGTGGAGAGTACAGGTAGGATGGTAGACAGAGATGAGGAGATGTAGGGGGTGCAGCACTGTGAGCACAGGTAGGATGGTAGACAGAGATGAGGAGGAGATGTAGGAGGTGCAGCACTGGGAGAGCACAGGCAGGATGGTTGTAGCGGATTGTATTTAGCCTGGCCTGTTTAATTCCTGTAAAATGGCATTCGGTAATTGTATTGCTATGTCTTGTAAACTGCAATGTTTACTATGTTAAATGCATTGCTTTTCTGTCCCTCCGCCATCTCCCATCAGTCCTTGCTATTGTCTGGCCCTACCCTTCCTTGTACCATAATCTTCTATGTGCCCTATTGTATGTAAATGGGGCTGTTGGGGGGTTTGTCTAATAAAGTCAGTTCTGCTCTGATGCTGTGTGTCCTCCAGTCATTGGGATTGCTGTTGGGATATTATTGGATTACTTTGCCTGCTGGAATTACTACTCTATGGATTTATAAGACTTGTTCCTGAGCCTCGCTGGGATCTTACGTGGAGATTCGCTGTACTATACTGTGCTATACTATAATATGCTGCAATATTACTGTGCTATACTATACTATACTATACTGTACTGTACTATACTATACTGTACTATACTATACTGTGCTATACTATACTGTACTATACTATACTGTGCTATACTATACTGTACTATACTATACTGTGCTATACTATACTGTACTATACTATACTGTGCTATACTATACCGTGCTGTACTATACTGTGCTGTACTATACTGTGCTGTACTATACTGTGCTGTATTATACTGTACTATACTATACTGTGCTATACTATACCGTGCTGTACTATACTGTGCTATACTATACCGTGCTGTACTATACTGTGCTATACTATACTGTACTGTACTATACTATACTGTGCTATACTATAATATGCTGCAATATACTGTGCTATACTATACTATATTATACTGTACTGTACTATACTATACTGTGCTATACTATACTGTACTATACTGTACTATACTATACTGTGCTATACTATACCGTGCTGTACTATACTGTGCTATACTATACTGTGCTGTATTATACTGTGCTGTACTATACTGTGCTATACTATACCGTGCTGTACTATACTGTGCTATACTATACCGTGCTGTACTATACTGTGCTATACTATACTGTGCTATACTATACCGTGCTGTACTATACTGTGCTATACAATACCGTGCTGTACTATACTGTGCTATACTATACTGTGCTATACTATACCGTGCTGTACTATACTGTGCTATACTATACTGTGCTGTATTATACTGTGCTGTATTATACCGTGCTGTACTATACTGTGCTATACTATACTGTGCTATACTATACCGTGCTGTACTATACTGTTCTATAATATACTGTACTGTACTATACTATACAGTTCTATACTATAATATGCTGCAATATACTGTGCTATACTATACTATATTATACTGTGCTGTACTATACTATACTGTGCTATACTATACTGTGCTATACTATACTGTGCTATACTATACTGTACCTATACTGTGCTATACTATACCGTGCTGTACTATACTATACTATACAGTGCTATACTATAATATGCTGCAATATACTGTGCTTTACTATACTATATTATACTGTGCTGTACTATACTATACTGTGCTATACTATACTGTGCTATACTATACTGTACTATACTGTACTACTATTGTATTCTATACCGTGCTGTACTATCCAATACTGTTCTATACTGTGCTATACTATACCGTGCTGCACTATACTATACTGTGCTGTACTATACTATAATATACTATACTGTACTATACTATACTGTACTATACTATACTGTACTATAATATACTATACTGTTCTATACTGTGCTATACTATACCGTGCTGCACTATACTATACTGTGCAGTACTATACTATAATATACTATACTGTACTATACTATACTGTACTATACTATACTGTGCTGTACTATACTGTACTATACTATACTGTGCTATACTATACTGTACTATACTATACTGTGCTATACTATACCGTGCTGTACTATACTGTGCTATACTATACTGTGCTGTATTATACTGTGCTGTATTATACCGTGCTGTACTATACTGTGCTGTATTATACTGTGCTGTATTATACCGTGCTGTACTATACTGTGCTATACTATACTGTGCTATACTATACCGTGCTGTACTATACTGTACTATAATATACTGTACTGTACTATACATACAGTGCTATACTATAATATGCTGCAATATACTGTGCTATACTATACTATATTATACTGTGCTGTACTATACTATACTGTGCTATACTATACTGTACTATACTATACTGTGCTATACTATACTGTACTATACTGTGCTATACTATACCGTGCTGTATTATACTGTGCTGTACTATACTATACTATACAGTGCTATACTATAATATGCTGCAATATACTGTGCTATACTATACTATATTATACTGTGCTGTGCTATACTATACTGTGCTATACTATACTGTACTATACTATACTGTGCTATACTATAATATGCTGCAATATACTGTGCTATACTATACTATATTATACTGTGCTGTGCTATACTATACTGTACTATACTATACTGTACTATACTATACTGTACTATACTGTACTATACTGTACTACTATTGTATTCTATACCGTGCTGTACTATCCAATACTGTTCTATACTGTGCCTATACTATACCGTGCTGCACTATACTATACTGTGCAGTACTATACTATAATATACTATACTGTACTATACTATACTGTACTATACTATACTGTACTATAATATACTATACTGTTCTATACTGTGCTATACTATACCGTGCTGCACTATACTATACTGTGCAGTACTATACTATAATATACTATACTGTACTATACTATACTGTACTATACTATACTGTGCTGTACTATACTGTACATACTATACTGTGCTATACTATACTGTACTATACTATACTGTGCTATACTATACCGTGCTGTACTATACTGTGCTATACTATACTGTGCTGTATTATACTGTGCTGTATTATACCGTGCTGTACTATACTGTGCTGTATTATACTGTGCTGTATTATACTGTGCTGTACTATACTGTGCTATACTATACTGTGCTATACTATACCGTGCTGTACTATACTGTACTATAATATACTGTACTGTACTATACTATACAGTGCTATACTATAATATGCTGCAATATACTGTGCTATACTATACTATATTATACTGTGCTGTACTATACTATACTGTGCTATACTATACTGTACTATACTATACTGTGCTATACTATACTGTACTATACTGTGCTATACTATACCGTGCTGTATTATACTGTGCTGTACTATACTATACTATACAGTGCTATACTATAATATGCCTGCAATATACTGTGCTATACTATACTATATTATACTGTGCTGTGCTATACTATACTGTGCTATACTATACTGTACTATACTATACTGTACTATACTGTACTATACTGTACTACTATTGTATTCTATACCGTGCTGTACTATCCAATACTGTTCTATACTGTGCTATACTATACCATGCTGCACTATACTATACTGTGCAGTACTATACTATAATATACTATACTGTACTATACTATACTGTGCTATACTATACTGTACTATACTATAGTGTGCTATACTATACTGTACTATACTATACTGTGCTATACTATACCGTGCTGTACTATACTGTGCTATAATATACTGTACTGTACCTATACTATACAGTGCTATACTATAATATGCTGCAATATACTGTGCTATACTATACTATATTATACTGTACTGTACTATACTATACTGTGCTGTACTATACTCTACCGTGCTGCACTATACTATTACTGTTGCTGTACTATTACTATACTATTCTGTACTATACAGTGCTGTACTATACTGTGCAGTTACTATACTATACTGTGCTGTACTATACTATACTGTACTATGCTGCACTATACTATGCTGTACTATAATATACTGTGCTGTACTATACTATACTGTACTATGCTGTGCTGTACTATAATATACTGTGCTGTACTATACTATACTGTACTATACTGTGCTGTACTATACTATAATATACTATACTGTGCTGTACTATACTGTACTATACTATGCTGTACTATAATATACTGTACTATGCTGCACTATACTATGCTGTACTATAATATACTGTACTGTACTATACTGTGCTGTACTATACTGTACTATACTATGCTGTACTATACTATACTGTACTATGCTGCACTATACTATGCTGTACTATAATATACTGTGCTGTACTATACAATACTGTACTATACTGTGCTGCACTATACTATACTGTAGTGTACTATACTATAATATACTGTACTATTCTGTGCTGTACTATAGTATACTATACCGTGCTGTACTATCCAATACTGTTCTATACTGTGCTATACTGTACTGTGCTGCACTATACAATACTATACAGTGCTGTACTATACTATACTGTACTATACTGTGCAGTACTATACTATACTGTACTATACTGTGCAGTACTATACTATAATATTCTATACTGAACTATACTGTAATACACTATACTGTGCTGTACTATACCGTGCTGTAGTATAATATACTGTACTGTACTATACTATACCGTGCTGTACTATAATATGCTGCAATATACTGTACTATACTATACTGTGCTGTACTATACTATATTATACTGTACTATACTATACCGTGCTGCACTATACTATACTGTACTATACTATACAGTGCTATACTATTATATACTATACTATAATATACTATACTGTACTATAATATACTGTACTGTGCTGTACTATACTATAATATACTGTACTATACTGTAATATACAATACTGTGCTGTACTATCCAATACTGTTCTATACTGTGCTATACTGTACTGCACTATACAATACTATACAGTGCTGTACTATACTGTACTGTACTATACTGTACTATACTGTGCTGTACTATACTATACTGTACTATACTGTGCCAGTACTATACTATAATATTCTATACTGAACTATACTGTAATACACTATACTGTGCTGTACTATACCGTGCTGTAGTATAATATACTGTACTGTACTATACTATACCGTGCTGTACTATAATATGCTGCAATATACTGTGCTATACTATACCGTGCTGCACTATACTATACTGTACTATACTATACAGTGCTATACTATTATATACTATACTATACTGTACTATAATATACTGTACTGTGCTGTACTATACTATAATATACTGTACTATACTGTAATATACTATACTGTGCTGTACTATACTGTACTATACTATAATATACTGTACTATACTATACTGTAATATACTATACTATACTGCACTATACTGTAATATACTGTACTATAATATACTGCACTATACTGTACTATAATATACTGTACTATACTATACTATCCTGTACTATAATATACTGTACTGTGCTGTACTATAATATACTATACTTTGCCGTATTGTACTGAGATTACGGAGGTGCAATGAGGGGGGATTATAGGGGCAGTTTTCTCTCTACTTTTCTTACTCCCCAGAATGTTTCCGGGGGTCAGTAAAGCGGGGTCCACACTTCTGGGGGGCGGGGCCATACTCTGCCCCATTGTACCGGAAACCCCCACTGCTGCAGCCAGGAGCCCAGGAGAGAAGTCTCTGTCATCTGCGGAGCCCTGACCACCAGACCGCATCTCTGCCCCCTGAGAGCCCTGTACACACATGAGGCGGCATCACTGCGGCGGGGGAATGTGCGGGGACACGGAGCACTGGAGCCGGCAGGGGAGCGGAGGCCGCCGCCTGTGTTACCCTCCCGGGCTCTCCGCGGCTCCAGCTCTCCCCGCAGCGTCCCAAGCAGCTTCCTGCGGCCCCACCTTGTGGGAAAGAGCCCTGGGATGGGGACGGGGGCCGGGAAGAGAGGGAACGAGCCCCCGCAGCGGAGCCATCGGGCCGGATCCAGCCGGATGTGCAGAACGGCAGGCAGAGCGGGAGGACTGTGGCGGAGATCCCGGGGCCTGCTCCGGCCTCCTCCGCCACAGACGGCGACACACGGTGAGGGGGGATGTCCGGGAGGAGGAAGGCGCGGAGAAGGCGGCCTCTCCTGTCCGGTTCTAGCCGCTAAAGGGCTCTTCTCCCGGGCAGGGAAGCACAAGGGGAGAGCGGAGCTGCAGCCGAGGCTGAGAGGGGTGAAGGCGGGGCCTGTGTCCAGTGTCAGCCAATAGACGCGCAGGAGGGCGGAGCTCGGCAGCCAATCACTGCGCAGCGCTGCACATATAAGAGGCGGCCCCGGCCTCAGTGTTTTCTCCAGGAGAAGTCTTTGTGTTTTCTCCCCTACGTCTCACACGATGGCAGAGACCGCGCCAGCAGCCGCCGCTCCTCCTCCCGCGAAGCGGCCGCCAAGTCCAAGAAGCAGCCGAAGAAATCCGCTGCGGCAGGGGGCGCCAAGAAAAGCAAGAAGCCGTCCGGTCCCAGCGTGTCCGAGCTCCTGGTCACAGCCGTGTCCGCCTCAAAGGAGCGCAGCGGGGTGTCTCTGGCCGCCCTGAAGAAGGCTCTGGCTGCCGGAGGATGCGATGTAGACAAGAACAATAGCCGCATCAAGGTGGCCATCAGGGCTCTGGTCACCAAGGGGACCCTCACCCAGGTAAAGGGCAGCGGCGCCTCCGGCTCCTTCAAGCTCAACAAGAAGCAGCAGGAGACCAAGACAAGGCGGCCAAGAAAGAAGAAGCCGGCGGCCAAGAAACCTGCAGCTACTGCGGCCAAGAAACCCGCTAAATCCCCGAAGAAGCCCAAGAAGGCTCCGGCCAAGAGCCCGAAAAAGGCTAAGAAACCAGCCGCGGCCAAGAAAGCAGCCAAGAGCCCCAAGAAGCCGAAGGCTGCCCCCAAGCCCAAGAAGCTGGCCAAGAGTCCAGCTAAGAAGGCGGCCGAACCCAAGGCTGCCAAGAGTCCCGGCTAAGAAAGCGGCGAAAGCCAAGAAGAGCGCGGCCAAGAAGTAACCGGCACGGCCCGCACTTCTCCCGCTAGACTCAAGAATTTTTTGTTGTTGAAGTATTCATTGACTGTGGTGCTGCAGTAAACCTTATTGATTTTCTTTTTTTTCAAATCTGGGTCTAAGTACTTGCACTTTAGAAGAGAGATTCCGGTTTTCGCAATTGATTCTTCCCCTCTTTCTCAAAGGAGTCTCACTCATATTGCTCATGGTATTCTGTTAAGGGTGGGTGATTCACATGATGAGATTATGTCTTGTTTTGTCATGAAGGACTTGCCCGCTCCTATAGTCTTAGGGTTACCGTGGTTGACAATCATAACCCAATTATAGATTGGCAAGCAAGACAGATCATTGGTTGGAGTGAATTCTGTTCGGATAATTGTCTTGGCACATCTATCTCTGGATGTGTCTACTACGGCTTTACCTCAGTATCTCTCAGACTTTGCGGATGTCTTTTCGGAGGGTGGGGCTCAGGAATTGCCCATCATCGTGACTATGATTGTCCAGTTAATCTCATCCCAGGGGGCTAAGTTGCCAAAGTCTCGGCTTTACAATCTTTCTCAACCTGAAAGAGAGGTCATGCGAAAGTATATTGCTGAGAGTTTGGCAAATGGTCATATTAGGCCATCTAAGTCTCCCGGTGGCAGTAGGTTTATTCTTTGTAAAGAAAAAGGATGGATCGCTGAACCTTGTTTGGATTTCCGAATTGAATCGTATTACCCACCTCCGGACTGCCTAACGCAGGATCGCGTTCCGGAGGTGGCAGCCCCTGCGCACAGTCACGCATATATGCGTCATCTCGCGGGACACGAGATTTACTGTGAACGCGCGCACACAGGAACGGAAGGTAAGCGAGTGGATCTCCAGCCTGCCAGCGGCGATCGTTCGCTGGCAGGCTGGAGATGTGATTTTTTTAACCCCTAACAGGTATATTAGACGCTGTTTTGATAACAGCGTCTAATATACCTGCTACCTGGTCCTCTGGTGGTCCCCTTTGTTTGGATCGACCACCAGAGGACACAGGCAGCTCAAGTAATATGTTGCACCATACACTACACTCCCCCCCCTGTCACTTATTAACCCCTTATTCACCCTTGATCACCCCTGATCACCCCATATAGACTCCCTGATCACCCCCCTGTCATTGATTACCCCTCTGTCATTGATCACCCCCCTGTAAAGCTCCATTCAGATGTCCGCATGATTTTTACGGATCCACTGATAGATGGATCGGATCCGCAAAACGCATACGGACGTCTGAATGGAGCCTTACAGGGGCGTGATCAATGACTGTGGTGATCACCCCATATAGACTCCCTGATCACCCCCCCTGTCATTGATTACCCCCTGTAAAGCTCCATTCAGACGTCCGCATGATTTTTACGGATCCACTGATAGATGGATCGGATCCGCAAAACGCATACGGACGTCTGAATGGAGCTTACAGGGGCGTGATCAATGACTGTGGTGATCACCCCCATATAGACTCCCTGATCACCCCCCTGTTATTGATCACCCCCCTGTCATTGATCACCCCCCTGTAAAGCTCCATTCAGATGTCCGCATGATTTTTACGATCCACTGATAGATGGATCGAATCCGCAAAACACATACAGGCGTTCTCCCTGGAGCCTTCCGGGGGGGTGATCACCCCATATAGACTCCCTGATCACCCCCTGTCATTGATCACCCCCCTGTCATTGATCACCCCCCCTGTCATTGATCACCCCCCCTGTCATTGATCACCCCCTGTCAGGCTGCATTCAGATGTCCGTATGATTTTTACGGATCCACGGATACATGGATCGGATCCGCAAAACACATACGGACATCTGAATGGAGCCTTATAGGGGGGTGATCAATGACAGGGGGGTGATCACCCCATATAGACTCCCTGATCACCCCCCCTGTCATTGATCACCCCACTGTCATTGATCACCCCCCTGTCATTGATCACCCCCCCTGTAAGGCTCCATTCAGACATTTTTTTGGCCCAAGTTAGCGGAAATTATTATTTTTTTCTTACAAGTCTCATATTCCACTAACTTGTGTCAAAAAATAAAATCTCACATGAACTCACCATACCCCTCACGGAATCCAATGCGGTAAAAATTTTTAGACATTTATATTCCAGACTTCTTCTCACGCTTTAGGGCCCCTAGAATGCCAGAGCAGTATAAATACCCCACATGTGACCCATTTCGGAAGGAAGACACCCCCAGGTATTCCGTGAGGGCATATTGAGTCCATGAAAGATTGAAATTTTTGTCCCAAGTTAGCGGAAAAGGGAGACTTTGTGAGAAAAAAAATAAATAAAATAAATTTCGCTAACTTGTGCCAAAAAAAAATAAATTTCTATGAACTCGCCATGCCCCTCATTGAATACCTTGGGGTGTCTTCTTTCCAAAATGGGGTCACATGTGGGGTATTTATACTGCCCTGGCATTCTAGGGGCCCCAAAGCGTGAGAAGAAGTCTGGGATCCAAATGTCTAAAAATGCCCCTCATAAAAGGAATGTGGGCCTCTTTGCCCACCTAGTGTCACAGCAGACAGCTGAGAAGCGCTCACAGGAGCTTCTCAGATCCTCCTCCTTGAATTTCTTTGTTTTGGTTTAGTTTCTCATCTCGTTAGTCTATCTCAGCTGTCATGCAGTTGGACTGATCGCTACCCTTTAAGTTCCTCCCCATAATGCAGTAGTGTGCGGCTGATACAACTTCCTGGAGTGTGTGTGCATGCTGTTCCCAGTTCCCAGTTCCCAGTCCTCAGTCGTCTGCAGATAAGTGCTGTTTATGTATTTATGTTTTGTCTTTTCTGGATCCAGGTGACCCTGACTCCCTCCGTGTCAGTGTAGGGAGCCGGTGGTCGTGTCCCTTCACTATTGTAGGGTCTTCAGGTAATAGATAGCCGAGGAACGTGGATATGCGGCCATCCACCTTTGGGGTGTTCGCATAGGCTGAGCAGTGAGGGAGAGCGGCAGCTCTATTGCAGGGGTCTCCCTTTGTTCCTTAGTTGTGGATCCAGAGAGACATTGTTTATATGGTATTGTCATTCTCTTCTGCTTTCCATCCGCAGTCGAATGGCCAGACAGAGCGCGTCAATCAGAATCTGGAGACATATCTGCGCTGTTTTGTGGCGGAGAATCAGGAGGATTGGTGTTCTTTTTTGTCCCTTGCTGAGTTTGCTTTAAATAACCGTCGTCAGGAGTCCTCTGATAAGTCACCATTTTTTGGTGCATATGGGTTCCATCCGCAGTTTGGGACTTTCTCGGGAGAGGGCTCTTCTGGTTTGCCTGATGAGGACAGATTCTCCTCGTCTTTGTCATCTATTTGGCAAAAGATCAGGATAATCTAAAGAGCATGAGTGAGAGATATAAGCGTGTGGCGGATAAGAGACGTGTGCCTGGTCCGGACCTGAATGTTGGTGATCTGGTGTGGTTGTCTACCAAGAATATCAAATTGAAGGTTCCCTCCTGGAAGTTGGGTCCTAGGTTTATTGGGCCTTACAAGATCCTGTCTGTCATCAATCCTGTTGCCTACCGTCTTGATCTTCCTCAGACTTGGAAGATCCATAATGTTTTTCATAAGTCCTTATTGAAACCTTATGTTCAACCTATTGGACCCTCGCCTTTGCCTCCTCCTCCGATTATGGTTGATGGAAATCTTGAATTTCAGGTCTCTAGGATTGTGGATTCTCGTCTTGTCCGCGGTTCCCTCCAGTACCTCGTTCATTGGGAGGGTTATGGTCCTGAGGAGAGGATGTGGGTCCCAGTGACGGACATTAAGGCCTCTCGTCTCATCAGGGCTTTCCATAAGTCCCATCCTGAGAAGGGTGGGCCCTGAGTGTCCGGAGTCCACTCCTAGAGGGAGGGGTACTGTCACAGCCAGACAGCTGAGAAGCGCTCACAGGAGCTTCTCAGATCCTCCTCCTTGAATTTCTTTGTTTTGGTTTAGTTTCTCATCTCGTTAGTCTATCTCAGCTGTCATGCAGTCAGACTGATCGCTACCCTTTAAGTTCCTCCCCATAATGCAGTAGTGTGCGGCTGATACAACTTCCTGGAGTGTGTGTGCATGCTGTTCCCAGTCCTCAGTCCTCAGTCGTCAGTCGTCTGCAGATAAGTGCTGTTTATGTATTTATGTTTTTGTCTTTTCTGGATCCAGGTGACCCTGACTCCCTCCGTGTCAGTGTAGGGAGCCGGTGGTCGTGTCCCTTCACTATTGTAGGGTCTTCAGGTAATAGCCGAGGAACGTGGATATGCGGCCATCCACCTTTGGGGTGTTCGCATAGGCTGAGCAGTGAGGGAGAGCGGCAGCTCTATTGCAGGGGTCTCCCTTTGTTCCTTAGTTGTGGATCCAGAGAGACATTGTTTATATGGTATTGTCTTGTTTCCTGTACACCATCCGTGACACCTAGGCTGCAAAAAAGTGCCACACATGTGGTATCGCCGTATTCAGGAGAAGTTGGGGAATGTGTTTTGGGGTGTCATTTTACATATACCCACGCTGGGTGAGATAAATATCTTGGTCAAATGCCAACTTTTTTGCAGCCTAGGTGGGCAAAGGGGCCCACATTCCAAAGAGCACCTTTAGGATTTCACAGGTCATTTACCTACTTACCACACATTAGGGCCCCTAGAATGCCAGGGCAGTATAACTACCCCACAAGTGACCCCATTTTGGAAATAAGACACCCCAAGGTAATTCCGTGAGGGGCATGGCGAGTTCCTAGAATTTTTTATTTTTTGTCACAAGTTAGTGGAAAATGATGATTTTTTATTTATTTATTTTTTTCTTACAAAGTCTCATATTCCACTAACTTGTGACAAAAAATAAAAACTCTCCAATGACTCACTATGCCCATCAGCGAATACCTTGGGGTGTCTTCTTTCCAAAATGGGGTCACTTGTGGGGTAAGTTATACTGCCCTGGCATTCTAGGGGCCCAACTGTGTGGTAAAGAGTTTGAAATCAAATTCTGTAAAAATGACCAGTGAAATCCGAAGGTTCTCTTTGGAATATTGGCCCCTTTGCCCACCTAGGCTGCAAAAAAGTGTCACACATGTGTATCTCCGTACTCAGGAGAAGTTGGGGAAAGTGTTTTGGGGGTGTCATTTTACATATTACCCATGCAGGGGTGAGAGAAATATTTGGCAAAAGACAACTTTTCCCATTTTTTTATACAAAGTTGGCATTTGACCAAGATATTTATCTCACCCAGCATGGGTATATGTAAAATGACACCCCAAAAACACATTCCCCAACTTCTCCTGAATACGGAGATACCACATGTGTGACACTTTTTTGCAGCCTAGGTGGGCAAAGGGGCCCACATCCAAAGAGCACCTTTCGGATTTTACCGGCCATTTTTTACAGATTTGATTTCAAACTCCTTACCACACAATTTGGGCCCCTAGAATGCCAGGGCAGTATAACTACCCCACAAGTGACCCCATTTTAGAAAGAAGGACACCCCAAGGTATTCGCTGATGGGCATAAGTGAGTTCATGGAAGTTTTTATTTTTTGTCACAAGTTAGTTGAATATGAGACTTTGTAAGAAAAAAAAAAAAAAAATCATCATTTTCCGCTAACTTGTGACAAAAAATAAAAAGTTCTATGAACTCACTATACCCATCAGCGAATACCTTAGGGTGTCTACTTTCTGAAATGGGGTCATTTGTGGGGTGTTTGTACTGTCTGGCCATTGTAGAACCTCAGGAAACATGACAGGTGCTCAGAAAGTCAGAGCTGCTTCAAAAAGCGGAAATTCACATTTTTGTAACATAGTTTGTAAACGCTATAACTTTTACCCAAACCATTTTTTTTTACCCAAACATTTTTTTTTTATCAAAGACATGTAGAACAATAAATTTAGAGCAAAATTTATATATGGATCTCGTTTTTTTTTGCAAAATTTTAAAACTGAAAGTGAAAAATGTCATTTTTTTGCAAAAAAATCGTTAAATTTCGATTAATAACAAAAAAAGTAAAATGTCAGCAGCAATGAAATACCACCAAATGAAAGCTCTATTAGTGAGAAGAAAAGGAGGTAAAATTCATTTGGGTGGTAAGTTGCATGACCGAGCAATAAACGGTGAAAGTAGTGTAGTGCAGAAGTGTAAAAAGTGGCCTGGTCTTTCAGGGTGTTTAAGCTAGGGGGGCTGAGGGGGTTACGGTCCGTGATCCGTATCCACTTCCTTTGATCTCCGATCTTTTGATCAGATTGTTGGAGCCAAGGTGTTCTCCAAGTTGGATTTAAGAGGGGCCTACAATCTGATCAGAATCAAGGAAGGGGATGGAGTGGGAAAACGACCTTCAACACGCACGAGGGTCATTTCGAGAATCTGGTTATGCCTTTTGGGTTAACTAAAGCGCCAGCGGTATTTCAGCGATTCGTCAATGACATTTTCCATCATTTTGTGGGGAGGTTCGTGGTAGTTTACTTGGATGACATTCTAATTTACTCTCCTGATCTGAAGACCCATCAGGATCACGTGAGACAGGTTTTGACGATCCTTCGGGAGAATAAATTATATGCCAAATTGGAGAAATGTGTGTTTTCTGTGCAGGAGCTTCAGTTTCTGGGATATCTGCTTTCTGACTCTGGTTTTCGTATGGACCCCGAAAAGGTCCGGGCGGTTCTGGAATGGGACCGACCGGAGAATCAGAAATATTTGATGCGGTTTTTGGGGTTTACTAATTATTATAGAAAATGTATCTTGAACTATTCTACCATTGTAAAACCTCTGACCGATATGACTAAGAAGGGCGCCGACGTCTCTGTCTGGTTGGATGAGGGTTAGGGTCGGATGAGGGCATTGCAGGCCTTTTTGGCTATTAAGGAATGTTTTGCGTCTGCTCCCATTCTGGTGCAGCCCGATGTGTCTCAGCCATTCGTGGTGGAGGTTGATGCATCAGAGGTGGGGGTTGGAGCAGTGCTGTCGCAGGGTTCATCTCCTGGCAAATGGATTCTGTGTGCTTTTTTTTTCCAAGAAGCTCTCGGTCGCCGAAGGGAATTATGATGTAGGAGATAGGGAATTGCTGGCCATCAAATTGGTCTTTGAGGAATGGCGTTACTGGTTGGAGGGGGCGTCTCACCCCGTTTACAGTATATACGGATCATAAGAATTTGCCTTACCTGTAATCTGTCAAGCGTCTGAATCCTAGACAGGCCAGATGGTCACTGTTCTTTACCAGGTTCAATTTTGTGGTTACTTTTCGCCCGGGGGTTAAAAACGTCAAGGCAGATGCGTTGTCTCGCAGTTTTCCTGGGGGATGTGATTCAGAGGATCCTGCTCCGATTTTGGCTGATGGGGTGGTGGTCTCCGCCTCTGTACCCCGAATTGAAGATGGAGGTGTTGGGAGCCCAGGAGGGGGCTCCTGGTTCTTGTCCCCCAGGGAGGTTGTTAGGTTCCTGATGGACTGCGATACAAGGTATTCAAGGAACATCACGATACTGTCCTTGCTGGACATCCTGGTGGTAAGTCCACCTTTGATCTTGTGTCCCGGAGGTTCTGGTGGCCCGAGTTACGTAAGAGTGTTGAGGATTACGTAGCAGCTTGTGAAACCTGTGCACGGTCAAAGGTTGCTCACACTCGACCTTCTGGTTCACTTCTTCCTTTGTCTATTCCGTCTCGTCCTTGGACGCACTTGTCTATGGACTTTATTATGGATCTGCCGAGTTCCTCCGGGGAAAACAGTAATTTTGGTGGTTGTTGAACGTTTTAGTAAAATGGCTCACTTTGTATCGTTAGCCAGTCTGCCCAATGCCAAGACTCTTGCTCAGATTTTTGTTGATAATATCGTGAAATTGCATGGCATTCCTTCGGATGTGGTTTCTGATAGGGGCATGCAGTTTGTCTCCAGGTTTTGGAGGGCGTTCTGCTCTCGGCTTGGCATTCAACTTTCGCTCTCTTCGGCTTTTCATCCACAGTCGAATGGGCAGACAGAGCGTACTAATCAAAACCTGGAGACCTACTTAAGGTGCTTTGTGGCTGAGAATCAGGAGGACTGGTCCTCATTCTTGTCCCTAGCAGAGTTTGCTTTAAATAACCGTAGGCAGGAGTCTACGGGTAAGTCACCATTTTTTGGCGCATACAGTTTTCATCCTCAGTTTGGTACCTTTTCTGGGACTAGTTCCTCTGGGATGCCAGAGGAGGAGAGATTTTCTTCTGCCTTGTCTTCAAGTGAATTTGGAGAAGATGGGTGAGAGGTATAAGCGAATGGCTGACAAGAGACGTATGACTGGTCCGGACCTGTGTGTGGGTGATCTGGTGTGGTTATCTACTAAAAAATATTAAAACTGAGAGTACTATCTTGGAAACTGGGTCCAAGATTTATTGGACCTTACAAAATATCTGCGGTGGTCAATCCAGTAGCGTTTCGTCTGGATCTTCCGCAGACTTGGAGGATCCATGATGTGTTCCACAAGTCTTTACTGAAGAAATATGTGAAACCGGTGGAACCATCGTCATTGCCTCCTCCCCCTGTTCTGGTTGATGGAAATTTAGAGTTCGAGATCTCCAGGGTTCTCGAACTCAAGAGTTCTTCGGGGGTTCCCTTCAGTACCTGGTACACTGGAGGGGATACGGCCCTGAGGAAAGGATATGGGTTCCGGCTCTGGATGTTAGTGCCAGCCGACTGGTGAGGGCTTTTCACAGATCCCACCCGGATAAGGTCGGGCCGGGGTGTCCGGAGGTCACCCGTAGAAGAGGGGGTACTGTCATGCCCTGGTCAGGCTATGTGCGGAGGTCTGCCAGGTTAGCAGTAGTGATGAGCGGCAGGTGCCATATTCGATTTCGACGAAATTCGCGAATATTCGATAGAATATTAGTTTAATATTAGTCGAAATCAAATATTCGTCATTATTCTAGTTATCGCGATTATTATGCGATTTAACTAATCGCGTTTGCGATTTTAACTAAAGGCTACTTTCCTATTGGTTTGATATCTAGAATTAGCGAAGATGGCGAATATGACGAATGTATTCGTCATATTCCTCAAAACGAAGATAACGAAGTATTCTCCATCTTCGTTTTAGCTACCTATTCGTCAACTTCGCTAATTCTAGCAATCAAATAGGAAGGTTGACTATAGAGAAAGCGAAGTTTAATTTGCTATGCGATTATGTTACTTTGCTTTTATTTATTTTTTTTATAAATAGAATCATTATAATAATCAAGTATTTAACTATTCAATTTTTTTTAAAAAAAGCAAAGTAATATAATCGCATAGCAAATTAAACACAGCTGTCTCTATAGTCAACCTTCCTATATGATTGCTAGAATTAGCGAAGTTGACGAATAGGTAGCTAAAACGAAGATGGAGAATACTTCGTTATCTTCGTTTTGAGGAATATGACGAATACATTCGCCATATTCGCTAATTCTATCAAGCTAACCATAGTAAACCAGGTCCAAGTTGAAATCGCAATTCGATTATTATAACTTGTATTAATCGAATTGCGATTTCAACGTAATTCTCAAATCCGACAGTACATTCTAGTATGGAGAGACGTTCCCATGGTCATGGGGACGCTCCATGAGCACGGAAGTCGTCAGAAGAGGCAATGGGCACTGACTGGAGCAGCCAGGAAGTCAGGAATCCTAAGGACAGGTAAGAACAACTTTAGGGAAGTGGGAAAGAAAAAAATATAACAATAAAAAAAATTAAAAAAAGAATATTCGAAATATCGAATTTATAGCACTATATTCGAAATATTCGCGAATTAACGAAGGGCCGATATTCGCAAAAAAAATTGATATTCGAATATTCGCGCTCAACACTAGTTAGCAGCACGTGTGTAGCCTTTTGTTTTGGAGTTGAGCTGTATCCGCCTACCTTCAGGTGCACTGGGTGGGGTCGTTGGTTTGAGTTTAAATTACACCCACTCCAAGTGTCCTGTGCGGGTTATAGCTTCTGTCTGGCTCTGTGAAAGAAAGGAAGGAAGGATTTGCTGTTCCTGCTCAGAAAAGATAAATTGGTTTTTGTTTTCTTGTGGTTGGCTGTCTAGGCTGTTAGAGAGATGCCTGCCCCCTCCAGGTTCTGAGGGAGCAGGCTGCCTCTATCCCCCTTTCACCATCTTAGGGATTTTAGGGAATTTTCAGCCCAGGCACGAGGACACGTTATTCCCACCTTCAGGGTCTGAACGTGGGCATAGAAGTATAGGGAGTGCTGGTAGGGATTTGTCAGGAGGTGACCTTGATCCCCGGCTTCTCGCCTAGACACTTGTTTGTTTATTTTCTGTTTATCTGGTATCCTGTCCCCCGTGACAAGTATATAACCCTGGAATTTCACACGTGCTGATGCTGCAAGGGCTGTAAAATTGTGTTTTTTGGCCAAAAAGTGTGTTTTTCAAACCCCAGAAAATGATGGGTGTATTTCTAGCTTAAATTGCACACTGACTAATCCAGATATTGTAGATTGCCAAAAAAGTTGGGTTTTTTACTAACAGAATATGAAAGCTATATATAACGTTTGAATTTCACACGTCCAGATGCAGCTAGGGATGTAAAATAATGTATTTTGCACAAAAAGGGTGTTAAAAAAAAAAAAATATGCCTGTATTTCTAGTTAAAATTGCACACTGACTAATCCTGCAAATGCACCAGATGTTGTATATTGCCAAAAAAGGGTGATTTTTCACAACCAGATTATTAGTGCAGTTTTTCAAGCTTGGATTAGAATGTCACAAAAGCTCAGATGCAGTGCTGGTGCTCAGATGCAGTGCTGGTGCTCAGATGCAGTGCTGGTGCTCAGATGCAGTGCTGGTGCTCAGATGCAGTGCTGGTGCACAGATGCAGTGCTGGTGCACTGAGCTTGCATAAAATGGCCGCCGCCCACCTAACTAGCAGACGGATAAAAGTTATAATTTTTTTTGGTCAATGGGCTCAGGGCAGGGTAAAACGATTGTGCCCTGCACCCACACAACTATTTGTCTGTAGATCGCTGAGTTAGATTCTCTCCTATTCTCTCCCTCACAGCAGCAGCATCCTCTCCCTACACTAGTAACAGCAGAGTGACGGGCAGCGCTACGTGACTACAGCTTATATAGAGCCTGGGTCACATGCTGCTCTGGCCAATCACAGCCATGCCAATAGTAGGCATGGCTATGATGGCTTCTAAGGTCAGACAGTTACACGCTTCAAAAAGCGCAGAGAAATCGCCGAACCCGAACTTTTACTGAAATGTTCGGGTTCGGGTCCAGGGGTCCAAAATCCTAAAGTTCGGGTTCGCTCAACCCCTACTAATAAGCAATTAACTTTGTTTGTCTTAAATACACACAGCTCAGCAATTCTCAATTCTGACCTAAAATAAACCAGCAAAGTAAAATGGAATCCAGGATACAAAATGAAGGTGCAATCCCTCACAGGGTTCGCTCACCATAAGGCCCTTACTACAATGTTTTATGTAGGGGTTTGATCACCTGTAGGCCCTCACTCCAATGTTTCATACGGTCTGCTCAGCTGTAGTACCTCACTCCAACGTTTCATACGGTCTGCTCAGCTGTAGGCCCTCACTACCGCTCACCATAAGACCCTCACTACAATGTTTTATGGGGTTCGCTCACCTGTAGGCCCTAACTCCAATGTTTCATACGGTCTGCTCAGCTGTAGGCCCTCACTACAATGTTTCATAAGGTCTGCTCAGCTGTAGGCCCTCAACTCCAACGTTTCATACGGTCTGCTCAGCTGTAGGCCCTCACTACCGCTCACCATAAGACCCTCACTACAATGTTTTATGGGGTTTGCTCACCTGTAGGCCCTCACTTCAAAGTTTTATACGGTCTGCTCAGCAGTAGGCCCTACCCTCCAATGTTTCATATGGTCTTCTCAGCTATAGGCCCTCACTACAATGTTTTATGGGGTTCGCTCACCTGTAGGCCCTCACCTCCATGTTTCATACAGTCTGATCAGCTGTAGGCCTCACTACAATTTTTATGGGGTTCGCTCACCTGTAGGCCTTCACCTCCAATTTTCATACGGTCTGCTCAGCTGTAGGCCCTCACTACAATGTTTCATACGGTCTGCTCAGCTATAGGCCCTCACTACAATGTTTCATACGGTCTGCTCAGCTATAGGCCCTCACTACAATGTTTTATGGGGTTTGCTCACCTGTAGGCCCTCACTACAATGTTTTATACGGTCTGCTCAGCTGTAGGCCCTCACCTCCAATGTTTCATATGGTCTGCTCAGCTATAGGCCCTCACTACAATGTTTTATGGGGTTCGCTCACCTGTAGTCCTTCACCTCCAATGTTTCATACGGACTGCTCAGCTGTAGGCCCTCACTACAATGTTTTATGGGGTTCGCTCACCTGTAGGCCCTCACCGCCAATATTTCAAATGGTCTGCTCAGCTGTAGGCCATCACTACAATGTTTTATGGAATTCGCTCACCTGGAGGCCTTCACCTCCAATGTTTCATACAGTCTGCTCAGCTGTAGGCCCTCACTACAATGTTTTATGGGGTTTGCTCACCATAAGGCCCTCACTACAATGATTTATTGGGTTCGCTCACCTATAGGCCCTCACTCCAATGTTTCATACGGTCTGCTCAGCTGTAGGCCCTACAATGTTTTATGGGGTTCGCTGAACTGTAGGCCCTCACCTCCAATGTTTCATATGGTCTGTTCACCTGTAGGCCCTCACTACAATGTTTTATGGGGTTCACTCACCATAAGGCCCTCACTACAATGTTTTATGGGGTTCGCTGAACTGTAGGCCCTCACCTCCAATGTTTCATACGGTCTGCTCAGCTGTAGGCCCTCACTACAATGTTTTATTGGGTTTACTCACCATAAGGCCCTCACTACAATGTTTTATTGTGTTTTGTAACGGACCGTTTCAGCAGACAAGGGGTTAAAAACCGTTTAGGCGATGTGCCCCTTTCTGAGAGACAGGCCCAGCTACTGCAGAACACCAATGTCCTAAACTGGATACAAAATAGCACTCCAAACTGGAACCTCACGAATAGCTGCTAGCAGACGAACAGGAATCAGCTTACACTCCTGGCAATCAGTCTCTAACAGCATACAGCGGATCCCCCCAATAACGAGACAAGGCTCCGTGTTGAGGGTCAAGCAGTGGTCTCAGGTCCTGGCACACCCAGCCTGGTTTTTATTACAGTTGTTTGCAAATACAGGTCCGCCCACAGGGAAGTATAAAACAACCAAGCCCATCTGGTGTACACGCCCCTAGGGGACCAGAATGAAGACTGTGACATAGGACAGATACAACATATCCCCACAATGCATCATGGTTTCCTCCTCTCTGCCCTGGAGACACCCGAGGCGTAATCCAATTATCTCTCAGGACAAAGGGAAATCGCCAATACACATGTGCAGACAACAGGACAGACATCACCATTTAAACACACAATGGGACAATGGCACAATAGAAACACACCCAGCATATTCCTCCCAAGCTGACAAGTTACACTTATTATAAATTGTTACAACTTTGTGAGTTTACATTGGCCATACATATAACTTACATCAATCTAAACAGTATAACTTGGGGACAAACCTATCCAAAATTCACTTGAATAGGTTCAGGGGTTTAAAAGTTAGTATGGGCCATAATCCAGGGGCAAGAGGCTGATAAACAGGCCTCTCCAAAACCCAGTGGCGAGGTTGGTTTCGCCACAGGTTTGCTCACCTGTAGGCCCCCATTCCAATCTTTCATACGGTCTGCTCAGATGTAGGCCCTCACTACAATGTTTTATGGGGTTCGCTCACTTGTAGGCCCTCACCTCCAATGTTTCATACAGTCTGCTCAGCTGTAGGCCCTCACTACAAAGTTTCATACGGTCTGCTCAGCTGTAGGCCTTCACCTCCAATGTTTCATACGGTCTGCTCAGCTGTAGGCCCTCACTACAATGTTTTATGGGGTTCGCTCACCATAAGGCCCTCACTACAATGTTTTATGGGGTTCGCTCACCTGTAGGCCCTCACTAGAATGTTTCATACGGTCTGCTCAGCTGTAGGCCCTCACTACAATGTTTTATGGGGTTCGCTCATCTGTAGGCCCTCACCTCCAATGTTCCATACGGTCTGCTCAGCTGTAGGCCCTCACTACAAGGTTTTATGGGGTTCGCTCACCTGTAGGTAGAGATGTCCCAAACTATTCGCCGCCGAACAGTTTCCGGCGAACATCGCTTGTTCACGTTTGCCGCGGCGAGCGAACATATGCAATGTTCGGTCCGCCCCCTATTCGTCATCATTGAGTAAACTTTGACCCTGTACCTCACAGTCAGCAGACACATTCCAGCCAATCAGAAGCAGACCCTCCCTCCCAGACCCTCCCACCTCCTGGACAGCATCCATTTCAGAATCATTCGGAAGCTGCAGTCTTAGTGAGAGGAGGGACAGTGCAGCTGCTGCTGATTTAATAGGGAAATCGATAGCTAGGCCAGTGTTCTGTGTCCACTCCAGTCCTGAAAGACTCATCTGATCTCTGCCAGCGTGTGTGTCAGGCTCACAGCGTATACTGTGCCCACTTGCCCAGTGCCACCACTCATATCTGGTGTCACAGTAGCTTGCATAAAAAAAAACTTTTTTGACTGTAAAATAATAGCAGTCAGTTGCCTGCAAGCGTGTGTGTGTTTTAGGCCCTGCAAGTGCACAGTGTCACCAGCGCAACTCCTATCTGGTGTCACATTAGATTACATTTAAAAAAAAAAAAACTTTTTTGACTGTAAAATAATAGCAGTCAGTTGCCTGCACGCGTGTGTGTTTCAGGCCCTGCAAGTGCATAGTGTCATCAGCGCAACTCCTATCTGGTGTCACAGTAGATTACATTTTTTTAAAAACAACAATTTTGACTGTAATAGATTGAATAGCAGTTAGTTGTCTGCAAGCGTGTATGTCAGGCCTACAGCGTCTACTCTGCCAACTTCTGCCAGTGCACAGTGCCACTCATATCTGGTGTCACAGTAGCTTGCATGCATAGTACAACTAAACTAATCTAAAAAAAATGACAGGCAGAGGCAGGCCACCCCGCAGGGGCCGTCGTGGTGCTGTGATTCCCTTTGGCCCTAGAATAATGCCCAGTGTTCAGAGGCCACGTACCCTGAACTCGAAAAGTTCTGAGGACATAGTTGACTGGCTAACACAGGACACCCAATCTTCTACAGCTTCCGCTCGGAACCTTGACGCACAATCCTCCTCCAGCTCAGCTTCGGGCACCTCTCAAGTTACCACTCGCCCGCCTGCCGCCACCACCAACACTAGCACCACAGCCGCTTCACCTGATCTGTCAGAGGAGTTATTTACACATCAGTTGGAAGAAATGAGTGATGCGCAACCATTATTGCCAGAGGATGGAGATAACAGGGATATGTCTCAGTCCGGCAGCATTACACACATGGACGTACGGTGTGATGATGATGATGATGTTGTACCCGCTGCTGCTTCCTTTGCTGAGTTGTCAGATACAAGTGAAGTGGTTGATGATGACGATGTGTCCGTGGATGTCACGTGGGTGCCCGCTCGAAGAGAAGAAGAACAGGGGGAAAGTTCAGATGGGGAGACAGAGAGAAGGAGGAGACGAGTTGGAAGCAGGGGGAGGTCGTCACAAGGAGCTAGTGGCACAGTGTCACGGCTGAGGATGGGAGAAACACTCAGCCGTGAGGTGCCAGGTGTTGAAGTAGCTACTCGGCCATGAAGCCACAGGACAGGGAGCAGGTCACCTCCTACAGCGTCCCTACCCTGACCCTAACTCCTAATCTGCATGGGCCGACCTTTAAGGTAGGAGGGCCCATGCGCCGGAACCTCGGAGCCCTGTCTTACCCTCCGCAGATCCCTGAGCTAGGAGCTGGGTAAGGCAACCTACTCCTCCTTGACACGGAGGAGCAGGAGCCTCAATGGCCAAGCTGTTGGGAAAAGGGGAACAGAAACAGCAATACGGAAATGGCAGGTGAACAGACATTCACCAACCTGCCACAGCCCTGCTGACTGGATCCCTAAACAGACAGGGATCCAGAACCGTTATGCTGCACAAACACATATGAAAATCCCAACAGACAAACTTGCTACAACACCCACATAAAGACATAGGCAAACATAAAACTATACTATGAACTGTAAACTCAAACTTAAACTATGACCACAGTGGTGGCTCTCACTGGCGGATGCCAAACACAGGCGGCTGCTATCAGCAAGCATGCTGAAGCAACCTCCTGAGCTCTGCAAGAGAGAGGGTCTTTATAGGCCCAAGTGGCCACACCCAAGGATTGGACACACCCAGTGACATCACACACACACTGGGAAGGAAGTTAACCCTTCCAGTAACACAGAAGGGAAAACAAACATACATAAAGGGAAAGTGCACACAATAACTAACAACAAGTGCACACAACAAACACATCACACAAAACCGCATGCACAACGTAGCAAGCTGCAATGGCACAGCTCCGACTGCTACGCTGCCCATACACACTGTTGCCAGCGGCAACCACAGGTGAGGCAAATACCACAGCCCTCACCTGTGATTGAACACCAAAGAGAACCGCTGACAACCGCATGCGGTTCAGGAGTCACGGTCATAGCCATGGCCGTGACACTCCCACCCCTCAAAGCCCCCCCACCAATAAAAAAAAAAAACGTGAGGGACTCACACAAGGGGATGGGAGAAGAGGACGTCCACTCTCAGACACGGTTCCCAAAATGTCACTGTCAGCTGCATCCTCTCCCAGCACACAACACAGCCAGTCCGACGAGGCCTGCAGCCCGCACCAGTGACACAGGGAGGAGAACCACAGAGAGATGGACGAGGGGACTCTCCACTCACGTCCCCACTCCAGTCGCTGCCAGCAGACACTCCTAACCAGCACGCAGCCGGACCACTTACGGAGTGCTGCCAGCAGACGACCAGAGATGGGAACATGGAGAGGGACGAGGGATCCCCAACACGGACAGTAAGGTGGCGGGGAATAAGCCACCAACCGTGCCGTTAACGGAGAACCCCCAGGAACGCTCTCCCTCCGGAGAACGCGCATGCAGGCCACAAACAGATGGCACTGCATGCTGCACCCTCTTTCGAAGGTGTGCAGACCGCACACCAAACACACACCACGTGTAACTAAAATCAGGGGGACGCCACACGAACACGTTGAGGAAGTAGCTGGGAAAAGCCACTCACCGTGCCGTCAGCGGCGAGACCCCCAGAACGCTCTCCCTCCGAAGAGCGCGCATGCACCCCTTCCGCAGACGGCGGTACATGCTACACCCTCTTTCGAGGGAATGCATACTCCCACCCCTCAAAGCCCCTCCCAACAACAAAAGGGGAAAGTTGGTGAGGCATAAGAAACAGTGGGAGGGGGGGAGGGGAAAGACAAACAAAAGGGGACACCAACACGGACACGGTGAGCAAGGAATGGCGGGGAATGCCACTCACCGCGCCGTAAATGGTGAGCCCCATAACGCTCTCCCTCCAGAGAACGCGCATACACCCCATCCGCAGATAGCGGTGCATGCTTTACCCTCTTTCGAGGGAGTGCCACGCGGGAAGGCTCTGTGGTCATACTGTCACGGCTGAGGATGGGAGAAACCCTCAGCCGTGAGGTGCCAGGTGTTGATGTAGCTACTCGGCCATGAAGCCACAGGACAGGGAGCAGGTCACCTCCTACAGCGTCCCTACCCTGACCCTAACTCCTAATCTGCATGGGCCGACCTTTAAGGTAGGAGGGCCCATGCGCCGGAACCTCGGAGCCCTGTCTTACCCTCCGCAGATCCCTGAGCTAGGAGCTGGGTAAGGCAACCTACTCCTCCTTGACACGGAGGAGCAGGAGCCTCAATGGCCAAGCTGTTGGGAAAAGGGGAACAGAAACAGCAATACGGAAATGGCAGGTGAACAGACATTCACCAACCTGCCACAGCCCTGCTGACTGGATCCCTAAACAGACAGGGATCCAGAACCGTTATGCTGCACAAACACATATGAAAATCCCAACAGACAAACTTGCTACAACACCCACATAAAGACATAGGCAAACATAAAACTATACTATGAACTGTAAACTCAAACTTAAACTATGACCACAGTGGTGGCTCTCACTGGCGGATGACAAACACAGGCGGCTGCTATCAGCAAGCATGCTGAAGCAACCTCCTGAGCTCTGCAAGAGAGAGGGTCTTTATAGGCCCCAGTGGCCACACCCAAGGATTGGACACACCCAGTGACATCACACACACACTGGGAAGGAAGTTAACCCTTCCAGTAACACAGAAGGGAAAACAAACATACATAAAGGGAAAGTGCACACAAAACATAATACACAGTGCACACAACACACACACTTAACAATAGGGTTGCTAGGTGTGACCGCATGCCAGGGCAGCAAGCTACCTAGCGACGCTCAGGCTGCTCTGCTGCTAAAAACAACACTGGTTGTCCGCGGCAACCACAAGTGAGGCCACAGACAAGCGGCCCTCACCCGTGGTTGAATGCCCATACAAAACCGCAGACAACCGCATGCGGTAAAGGATTCACGGTCATGGTCATGGCCATGACACACAGTCAGACAGCATGCATCGGCACCCGGGGTCAGCCAGACAGCACGCCAATCAACGCATGCTGTTGCCACCACCAGAATGCCGTCATTGCAGAGCTCAGCAGTGTGGCATTTTTTTGTGTGTCTGCCTCTGACAACAGCGATGCCATTTGCAACCTGTGCCAAAAGAAACGGAGTCGTGGGAAGTCCAACACCCACCTAGGTACAACTGCTTTGCGAAGGCACATGATCGCACATCACAAACGCCTATGGGATCAACACATGAGTACAAGCAGCACACAAACTCAAAGCTGCCATCCTCCTCCTGGTCCAGCATCTTCAGCCACGTCAACCACTGCTGTCCTCCTTGCCCCCTCTCAACCATCCGCAACTCCGACCTCTCACCTTCAGCAGTTCCTGCTCATCTGCCCACAGTCAGGTGTCTGTAAAGGACATGTTTGAGCGTAAGAAGCCAATGTCACAGAGTCACCCCCTTGCCCGGCGTCTGACAGCTGGCTTGTCGGAACTCTTAGCCCGCCAGCTTTTACCATACAAGCTGGTGGAGTCTGAGGCCTTCAAAAAATTTGTAGCTATTGGGACACCGCAGTGGAAGGTACCCGGCCGAAATTTCTTTGCACAAAAGGCAATCCCCAACCTGTACTCGATTGTGGAAAAGGAAGTCGTGGCATGTCTGGCACACAGTGTTGGGGCAAGGGTCCAACTGACCACTGATACCTGGTCTGCAAAGCACGGTCAGGGCAGGTATATCACCTACACTGCGCATTGGGTAAACCTGCTGACGGCTGCCAAGCATGGAATGCGTGGCTCTTCAGAGGAGTTGGTGACACCGCCACGACTTGCAGGCAGGCCTGCTGCCATCTCCTCTACTCCTCCTACTCCATCCTCTTCACTAACCTCCTCGGCTGAGTCCTCTTCTGCTGCTGCGTCTTGCTCCACATCAACGGCACCCCCCAGCTCCCCACGGGCTATTCCACATCCTGGATACGACAGTGTCACGCCGTCTTGGGGTTGACTTGCCTGAAAGCAGAGAGTCACACCGGACCAGCACTCCTGTCCGCCCTGAACGCACAGGTGGATCAGTGGCTGACTCCGCTCCAACTGGAGATCGGCAAAGTGGTGTGTGACAACAGAAACAATTTGTTGGCGGCATTGAATTTGGGCAAGTTGACACATGTGCCGTGCATGGCACATGTGTGTAATCTGATTGTACAACGCTTTGTGCATAAGTACCCAGGCTTACAGGACGTCCTCAAGCAGGCCAGGAAGGTGTGTGGCCATTTCAGGCGTTCCTACACGGCCATGGCGCAGTTTTCAGATATCCAGCGGCGAAACAACATGCCAGTGATGCGCTTGATGAGCATGAAGAGGAAGATTTGTGGCCGTAGATGAGCGTGAAGAGGAAGAGTTGTGGTCACCATCACCACCAGAAACAGCCTTGTCAGCATCGCTTGCTGGACCTGCGGCAATGCTGGAAGAGGAGTCTGAGGAAGAGGAGTCAGAGGAGGAATGTGGCTTTGAGGAGGAGGCGGAAGACCAACCACAGCAGGCATCCCAGGGTGCTCGTTGTCACCTATCTGGTACCCGTGGTGTTGTACGTGGCTGGGGGGGAAGAACAGACCTTCAGTGAGATCACTGAGGACGAGGAACGGGACATGAGTAGCTCGGAATCCAACCCTGTGCAAATGGGGTCTTTCATGCTGTCATGTCTGTTGAGGGACCCTCGTATAAAAAGGCTGAAGGAGAACGACCTGTACTGGGTGGCCACGCTACTAGACCCCCGGTATAAGCAGAAAGTGCCTGAAATGTTACTGAATTACCGCAAGACGGAAAGGATGCAGCAGTTCCAAAATAAATTAAAAAGTATGCTTTACACAGCGTATAAGGGTGATGTCACAGCACAACGGGAATCTAACAGGGGAAGAGGTGAAAGTAATCCTCCTCCTCCCACGACCACGGCGGCAAGGACAGGGCGCTTTACAGACGTGTTGTTGATGGAGGACATGTGGAGCTTTTTAAGTCCTACGCATCGCCACAGCCCTTCGGGGTCCACCCTCAGAGAACGACTCGACTGACAGGTAGCAGACTACCTCGCCTTAACTGCAGATATCGACACTCTGAGGAGCGATGAACCCCTTGACTACTAGGTGTGCAGGCTTGACCTGTGGCCTGAGCTATCCCAATTTGTGATAGAACTTCTGGCCTGCCCCGCTTCAAGTGTCCTGTCAGAAAGGACCTTCAGTGCAGCAGGAGGTATTGTCACTGAGAAGAGAAGTCGCCTCGGTCAAAAAAGTCTAGATTACCTCACCTTTATTAAGATGAATGAGGGATGGATCCCGAAGGGACTGACAGTGGGGGATACATTTGACTAAAAAAGGCCTGATGAGATGAGCTGCCTTGGGCTAAAAATGGTCCACACGCTGCTGTATTTAATCTCTGCATGCCGGATGACTTGCGTGACTTCTCCGCCACTAACTAGAGTTCAAGCCGCAATGTTTTAGGGCACTTTCTGCCTGGGAAACAAACATCAATTTTTCCGGCCGCTGCTACAGCAGTGGCTGCAACAATACCTAATTTTTCAGGCATGTGTACATGCCAAATTTTTCTGGCCTCTGGTGCTGCACTGTGGCTGCAAAAACAAAAAAAATAAAAAAAGGCCCATACAAGTGTCAATTCCCCTTCGTGATCGTTACCTTGTTGTGGTGAAGGGGCTTGCGTATCACAATGAAGCGACCACCTCTATGAGTGTGTTGGCAATGTTGGCACAGCCCAGATAATAAGGTCGTTGCTTCATTGTGAACAGACCAAAACATTAATTTTCTTTGTGATCATCTAAGGTGAACATTAAAGCCTACTAGGCCAACAATGGGCCCACACTGCAGAACCATTGTTTTCTGGGTCACTTAACTGTCACTGAACGACCTCAGCACGACCATAGGCTTTGTAAAACCCCCATCGCCTGCAATCTCCCAAACGTGCGCACGAGCACAGTCATCACTACACCAAGATTGACGCATAGAGGTATAAAATATATGTCATGAGTGTGTCAACTATTGACAGCTCTTTGCGGTTGTCTAAAATCTATTCCATACACGTCCCCTGATAGGGGACGTAACAGGGATTAAACTGATAGGAATAGTACTACTTAACACACCACAACTATCTGGTGGCACAGTACATTGCACGCGCAGTGCCCCAAATTTGAAGTAGGAGGACCGACCAAGCATCTTTTTCCATCTTCCGGTTCCTAAAATCAATGCCATATACACATCCCCTGAGAGGGGACGTAACAGGGATTAAACTGATAGGAATAGAACAACATAACACACCACAACTATCTGGTGGCACCAGGGGCGGGCTGGGCCGGGGGGCAGGGAGGCTATTGCCCCCCAGGCCGCCCTAAATAAATGGCCGCTGGGCCGCCCGTCTTTAAAAAAATATATATATATTTTTATTCTTCAGGGCCGCACCGCCGATCACCACAGGCGGCGCGGCCCTGGATGTAATTGCGGCCGTGCTGTGTGCTGTGGGGCAGGGGAGGGAGAGGCGTGTCCCTCCCCTGTTCTTCTGATAGGCCGCAGGCACTAATGCCTGCAGCCTATCAGAGGCCGGCTCAGGCAGCGCGATGACGTCATTATCATCGCGACACCTGAGCCGGGCAGCACACAGTAGGGACACAGGCCGGAAGAGGCTGCATCGCTGCTGATGGAGGTAAGTATTAGTGTTTTTGTTTTTTTTTCTTCTTTGCGGGGGGCTGGCACTATGGGGGGGGGGGGATCTGGCACTATGGGGGGGGGGGTCTGGCACTATGGGGGGGATCTGGCACTATGGGGGGGGATCTAGCACTATAGGGGGGGCTGGCACTATGTGGGGGCTTGCACTATTGGGGGAGCTGGCACTATAGGGGGGGCTGGCACTATAGGGGGGGCTGGCACTATGGGGGGGGATCTGGCACTATGGGGGGGATCTGGCACTATAGGGGGGATCTGGCACTATAGGGGGGGCTGGCACTATGTGGGGGGGGGGGATCTGGCACTATGGGGGGATCTGGCACTATAGGGGGGGGGCTTGCACTATAGGGGGGCTGGCACTATAGGGGGGATCTGGCACTATGGGGGGGATCTGGCACTTTGGGGGAGCTAGCATTATGGGGGGGCACTATAGGGGGAGCTGGCACTATAGGGGGGGCTGGGATATGGGGGAGCTGGCACTATGGGGGAGCTGGCACTATGGGGGGCTGGCACTATGGGGGGCTGGCACTATGGGGGGGCTTGCACTATAGGGGGAGCTGGCACTATAGGGGGGGCTGGCACTATAGGGGGGGCTGGCACTATGGGGGGGCTGGCACTATAGGGGGGCTGGCACTATGGGGGAGCTGGCACTATAGGGGGGCTGGCACTATGGGGGAGCTAGCACTATGGGGGGCACTATGGCAGGGTGCTTGCACTATAGGGGGAGCTGGCACTATAGGGGGAGCTGGCACTATGGGGGGGCTGGCACTATGGGGGGGCTGGCACTATAAGGGGGCTGGCACTAGGGGAGGGAGCTGGCACTAGGGGAGGGAGCTGGCACTATGAGGGGAGCTGGCACTATTGGAGGAGCTGGCACTATGGGGGGCACTATGGTGGCATTTCTTACTGGCACATTATGGGGGGGGCACCATGGGGGAGAGGAGCACTATGGGGGTATCTGGGGGCTCTAAAGGGGCTTTTTTTTTATTATTGGCACATTCTGGGGGGCACTATAGGGGAGAGCAGCACTATGGGGCATCTGGTGTTACTATAGGGGCATTATTTGGGGGCACTATGGGGAAGTGGGGCCTCTAAAGGGGCCTTTTGTATTGGAACATTATGGGGGGCACTATGGCATTTGGTAGCACTAAGGGGGCATTTTTTACTGGCACATTATGGGAGGCACTATAGGGGAGAGTGGCACTATGGAGCATTATTTGGGGGCACTATGGGGGAGTGGAGCACTATTGGGGCATATGGTGGCACTAAGAAGGGGCATTTTTTTACTGGCACATTGTGGGGGAGAGGAGCTCTATAGGGGCATCTGCTGGGGGCACTAGGGGGCATTTTTTTACTGGCATATTATGGGGGACACTATGGGAAAGGGGGAGAGGAGCAGTATGAGGGCATTTACTGGGGCACTATATAGGGGTATTTTATACTGGCATACATTATGGGGACATTAGCTCAACTGCGGGCAATAAGCGGGGGGTATTTCATGTACTGTCATATTATAGGGAAAATTAGTACTACTAGGGGGTATTATGGGGAGCTTTACTACTACTGGGGGGCTATGAGGAACATGATGACTAGGGCACTATAGGGTCATTATTACTACTAAGTGTGCTCTGGCAGAGAATTATTTCTATTGGTGGGATTTTGGGGAGCACTGTTACTTTGGGGGCACCCTGGCATAGTATCAGCTTAGCACAATTATTTTTGGGGGACATTATCTTTATACTATTAGTGTCTGGGCGCAGTTATTTTTTAGAGCACTGTGTGCCAAAAATTGTTTAAGGGGGCACTATCTGTGTGGTAGTAGTATTCCCAGGGGGACTGTTTCTGCAGTATAGTATTGGGGGCACAGCGGGCACAGTATTGGGGGCACTATCTGTGTGGTAGTAGTATTCCCAGGGGGACTGTTTCTGCAGTATAGTATTGGGGGCATAGCGGGTACAGTATTGGGGGCACTATCTGTGTGGTACTATACTGTGCTGCACTATACTGTACTATACTATACTATAATATGTTGTGCTGTACTATAATATACTGTACTATACTATACTGTACTATACTGTGCTGCACTATACTGTACTATACTATACTGTACTATAATATGTTGTGCTGTACTATACTGTGCTATAATATACTGTACTATACTGTACTATACTGTACTACTATTGTATTCTATACCGTGCTGTACTATCCAATACTGTTCTATACTGTGCTATACTATACCGTGCTGCACTATACTATACTGTGCTGTACTATACTATAATATACTGTACTATACTGTGCAGTACTATACTATAATATACTATACTGTACTATACTGTAATATACTATACCGTGCTGTACTATACTGTACTATAATATACTGTGCTATACTATACTGTACTATAATATACTGTACTATAATATGTTGTGCTGTACTATACTGTACTATAATATACTATACTGTACTATACTGTACTATACTGTACTACTATTGTATTCTATACCGTGCTGTACTATACAATACTGTTCTATACTGTGCTATACTATACCGTGCTGCACTATACTATACTGTGCTGTACTATAATATAATATACTGTACTATACTGTGCAGTACTATACTATAATATACTATACTGTACTATACTGTACTATACCGTGCTGTACTATAATATACTGTGCTATACTATAATATGCTGTACTATACTGTGCTGTACTATACTGTACTATAATATACTGTACTATACTATACCGTGCTATACTATAATATGCTGCACTATACTATGCTGTACTATACTATATTATACTGTACTAAACTATACTGTGCTGTACTATACAATACCATGCTGCACTATACTATACTGTACTATACTATACTGTGCTATACTATACCGTGCTGTACTATACTGTACTGTAATATACTGTTCTATACTATACTGTGCTGTACTATACCGTGCTGTACTATAATATACTGTGCTATAATATACTATACTGTGCTGCACTATACTGTACTATACTATACTGTGCTATACTATACCGTGCTGTACTATACTGTACTATAATATACTGTGCTATACTATACCGTGCTGTACTATACTATACTGTGCTGTACTATGCTGTGCTGTACTATACTATACTGTGCTATACTGTGCTGTACTATACTATACCATACTATACCGTGCTGTACTATACTGTGCTGTACTATACTATACCATGCTGTACTATACTGGGCTGTACTATAATATACTGTACTATACTATACCGTGCTATACTATAATATGCTGCACTATACTATATTATACTGTACTATACTATACTGTGCTGTACTATACTGTGCTGTACTATACTGTACCATACTATACCGTGCTGTACTATACTGTGCTGTACTATACTATACCATGCTGTACTATACTGGGCTGTACTATAATATACTGTACTATACTATACCGTGCTATACTATAATATGCTGCACTATACTATATTATACTGTACTATACTATACTGTGCTGTACTATACTGTGCTGTACTATACTGTGCTGTACTATACTATACTGTGCTGTACTATGCTGTGCTGTACTATAATATACTGTACTATACTATACCGTGCTATACTATAATATACTGTACTATAATATGTTGTGCTGTACTATACTGTACTATAATATACTGTACTATACTATACTGTGCTGCACTATACTGTACTATAATATACTGTACTATAATATGTTGTGCTGTACTATACTGTACTATAATATACTGTGCTATACTATACCGTGCTGTACTATACTGTGCTGTACTATACTATACTGTGCTGTACTATACTGGGCTGTACTATAATATACTGTACTATACTATACCGTGCTATACTATAATATACTGTACTATAATATGTTGTGCTGTACTATACTGTACTATAATATACTGTACTATACTATACTGTACTATACTGTGCTGCACTATACTGTGCTGCACTATACTGTACTATAATATACTGTACTATAATATGTTGTGCTGTACTATACTGTACTATAATATACTGTACTATACTGTACTACTATTGTATTCTATACCGTGCTGTACTATCCAATACTGTTCTATACTGTGCTATACTATACTATAATATACTGTGCAGTACTATACTATAATATACTATACTGTACTATACTGTAATATACTATACTGTGCTGTACTATACCGTGCTGTACTATACGGTACTATAATATACTGTGCTATACTATAATATGCTGTACTATACTGTGCTGTACTATAATATACTGTACTATACTATACCGTGCTATACTATAATATGCTGCACTATACTACGCTGTACTATACTATATTATACTGTACTAAACTATACTGTGCTGTACTATACAATACCATGCTGCACTATACTATACTGTACTATAATATACTGTGCTATACTATACCGTGCTGTACTATACTGTGCTGTACTATACTATACTGTGCTGTACTATGCTGTACTATACTATACTGTGCTGTACTATACTGTGCTGTACTATACCGTGCTGTACTATACTGGGCTGTACTATAATATACTGTACTATACTATACCGTGCTATACTATAATATGCTGCACTATACTATATTATACTGTACTATACTATACTGTGCTGTACTATACTATACCATGCTGCACTATACTATACTGTACTATACTGTGCTATACTATACCGTGCTGTACTATAATATACTGTACTATACCGTGCTGTACTATAATATACTGTACTATACTATACCGTGCTATACTATAATATGCTGCACTATACTATACTGTACTATACTGTGCTGTACTATACTGTACTATACTGTGCTATACTATACCGTGCTGTACTATAATATACTGTACTATACTATACCGTGCTATACTATAATATGCTGCGATATACTGTGCTATACTATGCTGTACTATACTGTGCTGTACTATACTGTACTATACTATAATATACTGTACTATACTATAATATACTGTACTATACTGTACTATAATATACTGTGCTGTACTGTACTATAATATACTGTGCAGTACTATACTATACTGTACTATACTATACCGTGCTGCACTATACTATACTATACTGTGCTGTACTATAATATACTGTGCAGTACTATACTATACTGTACTATACCGTGCTGCACTATACTATACTATACTGTGCTGTACTATACAATTCTGTACTATACTGTGCTGTACTATACTGTAGTGTACTATACTATAATATACTGTACTATTCTGTGCTGTACTATAGAATACTATACCGTGCTGTACTATCCAATACTGTTCTATACTGTGCTATACTGTACTGTGCTGCACTATACAATACTATACAGTGCTGTACTATACTATACAGTACTATACTATTGTTGCGGAGCTTCACGGTATACCCTCAATATCTTCACTTAAATCCCCTTGTAGCTGAAGAAGCAGGTCAATAGCCAAGAGACAATTTCCCCAGTGACTGGACGACACACAGTTTGGGAGTCACTGACTTTACTCGGCATGGCGCACCTGGTTTCAAACTGCCAACAGCCTCATTTACATACAATACATAGATTACTATGGTACAAGGAAAGGTGGGGTCAGACAATAGCAAGGGCTGAGACAACACCCTGCTGGGGAAACAATGGGACAGGAAAAGGGGGGAGGGGAAGAGGTACAGACAAGAAAGACATTCTATAAGTGGCTAGGTTTGCCACAATGCTCCCCCAGAACCAAGCCGGCATACACAGTCTGATCCCAACGGATCGGCTTGGGGATGTCCGGAGGAGCGCTCACAGATCACTTTTCAAGTTCAGTTTGTCTGGATAACCCGTCGGCGTTGCCATTTTGCTTCCCAGGGCGGTAGTGGAGGGTAAAGTCAAAAGGCTGCAGCGCCAAACTCCAGCGCAGCAGCCGGGCATTGTCTCCTGACACCCTGTTCAGCCGTACCAACGGGTTGTGATCTGTGAGTAAGGAAAAGGGTTGTCCGTACAAATAGGGCTGCAGCTTTTTAAGGGCCCACACCACGGCCAGACATTCTTTTTCTATGGCGGCGTAGCTTACTTCCCGGGGTAAAAGTTTTCTGCTTAAGTAAGCCACTGGATGCTCGCCACCATCTTCCCCGACTTGGCTCAGTACTGCCCCTAATCCAAACATAGAAGCGTCTGTGTGGACGAGAAAGCGTTTAGTTGGATCAGGGGCGGCAAGTACAGGTGAATGCACAAGAGCCGTTTTTAGTTGCTGGAATGCCTGCTCACACTCTGGGGTCCAGACTACTATCTTTGGGAGATTCTTGCGGGTCAAATCGGTGAGGGGTTTGGCCAGGGTACTGTAGTTGGGTACAAATTTACGGTAGTATCCTGCGGTCCCTAGGAATGCCAGTACTTGAGTTTTGGTACGAGGGGTTGGCCATTTGGTTACAGCCTCTACCTTAGCCGGTTCGGGTTTTTGTTGGCCGCTCCCTACCCGGTGTCCTAGGTATTGGACTTCTGCCATCCCTATATGGCACTTACTGGGCTTCAGAGTTAATCCTGCCTCCCTAATACGGTCTAGTACGGCTCCTATGTGGGTCAGGTGTTCAGTCCAGGAGTGGCTGAAGATCGCTATATCATCTAGATAGGCGCAAGCGTACTCCTGGAACCCATCCAATAGCCGATCCACCATCCTCTGAAAAGTAGCCGGAGCATTTTTCATCCCGAATGGCATGACCTTAAACTGGTACAGGCCAAACGGGGTGACAAACGCCGACTTAGGGATGGCGTCTTCGGCTAGGGGAATCTGCCAATACCCCTTACAAAGATCTATTGTGGTGAGGTATTGGCCCCTGGCCATTTGGTCTAGGAGCTCGTCTATCCGGGGCATAGGGTAGGCATCGGATACGGTCTTATTATTAAGCCTCCGGTAGTCTACGCAGAAGCGGGTAGTCCCATCCCGCTTCGGCACCAGAACTACTGGGGAGGCCCAAGGGCTTTCAGAGTGCTCTATGACTCCTAGTTGTAGCATTTCTTCAATTTCCTTGCGCATATTATCCTTTACGGATTCAGGTATGCGGTAAGGAGGTTGGCGGAGAGGGGTCTGCCCTGGTGTTTCTACTCTGTGGGTGGCTAACGGGGTGTACCCGGGGAGATTAGATAAAGTGGTTCCCTTTTCCCTTATTAGACTATGAGCCTGCGCCCTTTCCTGGGGACTCAGCCGTTCACCTAACTGAACCTCTTCCAGGTCCTCTTTCTGGCCCTCTTTCTCTAGGAGATCTGGGAGAGGTAAATTGTCAAAGTCCTCTGCGGCAGAGGCGCAAATAGCGGTCACCTCTTCTATGCGCTCGTAGTAGGGCTTCAGCATGTTCACATGGAGCATGCGTCTGCCCCCTGCTCCAGCGCACGGGCCGATCACATAGGTAGTATCGCAGATTTGCTCCACCACCTTGTATGGGCCCTGCCAGGAGGCCTGCAGTTTGTCATTAGGGACTGGCCGTAGGATTAACACCTTTTGCCCGACCTGAAAGCTGCGGTCCCTGGCCCCCTTATCGTACCATCTGCGCTGTCGTTGTTGGGCCGCTTGGAGGTTAGTACGTACCGTCTGGGTCAGAGCCTCCAAGCGTTCCCTAAACTCCAGCACGTATGGGACAATAGGGGTACCATTCGTAGTTACCCCTCCCTCCCAGTGTTCTCTGATAAGGTCTAAGGGGCCCCTCACTCTCCTCCCGAACAAAAATTCAAAAGAGGAGAATCCCGTGGATTCTTGGGGTACTTCCCTATAGGCAAAGAGCAAGTGGGGCAAAAACCGTTCCCAGTCTTTTTGAGTGTCTATGAACGTGCGGATCATCTGTTTAAGTGTTCCGTTAAACCATTCACAGAGCCCGTTGGATTGGGGGTGGTAGGCGGAGTTTAAGATCGGTTTCACCCCACACACTTTCCAGAGTTGGTGGGTGACCTCTGCAGTGAACTGGCTGCCCCTATCCGAAATAATCTCCTGGGGAAATCCCCTACGGGAGAATATTCGCATAAGGGCATCGGCTATAGTCTCTGCATGTACATTGGTCAACCCCACTGCCTCTGGGTATCTAGTGGCGTAGTCCACTACGGTCAAGATGTATTTCTTGCCGGAGGGACTGGATTTCGCTAGGGGTCCTATTATGTCTACAGCTACTCGACTGAAGGGTTCTTCAATTATGGGCAGGGATCTGAGTTTGGCTTTATAGCGATCCCCTCTCTTCCCTACCCTCTGGCAGGTATCGCACGTTTGACAGTATTGTCTAATATCCTTTGAGATACCTGGCCAGAAGAAGTTCTGCGTCAGCCGATGTTTAGGTCGGCTGATTCCTAAATGTCCTGATAATGGTATATCGTGCGCGATGCGCAGCAACTCTTGTCTATACTTTCGGGGTACCACTAACTGCTTAGTGGGCACGGGTATGGACCCTGCTACTACCTTCTCTGCATAGCGGTATATGAGACCTTTGTCCCAAGCATATCTCTCTCCCTCCAACCCTCCTTGGTCCTTGTTTATCCTATCTTTATATACCTGCAGGGAGGGATCTAGGGCCACCTCACTGCCAAATTCCAGGGGGGCATCCCAGGGGAGAATAGGAGGGGTGTGTGGCATATTGTTTACCTGAGCTTCAGAGTGATCGGATGGAGCCGTGGTGCGTGCTTGCTGCCGGGTAACAACCGGGTAGGCCTCTTGGATAGTTGGTTGAGGGACAAAAGCAGAGGTGAGCTCCCCCAAGTCGTTGCCCAAAATAACATCAGCGGGCAAATCCTGCATAATTCCCACCTCCACGTTTCCATGCCCTGCCCCCCAATTCAAATGCACCTTGGCAGTGGGAACTTTGTAAATTGCTTCCCCTGCCACCCGTACAGCTACACAGTCTCCGGTGAGGGTGTGCTTAGGCACCAAATGATTTCGGACCAGGGTTAACGTGGCCCCAGAGTCACGTAATCCTTGTATACTCTTCCCCTCCATGTGTACCACCTGGCGGTGCCCTTGGCGGTTGTCTGAGGCGGCTTGTATGGGGTTTACCTCGTGTAGGATCCCCAGAGGCTCTTCTATTGAGGTGACTGTGGATACTGGGAGCACAGATTCTCTTTGGCAGCAGTGTACTGCAGCCCGATTGGGGGGAGGAGGACCCTGGTGGTTCCAGTTCTAGCGAGGTCGGTTACGTGGGCAGTCTCTCTGGATGTGCCCCTGTTGGTTGCAGGTGTGGCAGCGGATCGGTGGTCGGGTATTGTACCTAGGAGGGTACGGGTTGTGGCTCGCGGCTGGTCGTGGGTGAGCCAAGGTAGTCACTGCTGGCAGAGGGGTGGTAGATCCAAACGTGGTCCAGTGTGGTGTGCGTTGATCTCGCCTGGTGTCTTGGAACTCGTCAGCTAACTTGGCTGCCTCTGGTAGGGTACGGGGTTTGCGATCTCGTACCCAATTTTGCAGTTCTGTGGTTAGTCCATTAAAAAACTGCTCCATTACTATTAACTGGAACATCTCTTCCATAGTGGTGACCCGTGCCGCTTCCATCCACCCCTTGGCGGCTCGTTGTAGTCGGTGTGCCCATTCAGTGTGTGAGTCTTTTGTTTGTTTCCTGATGTCCCGGAATTTGAGTCGGTATGCCTCAGAGGTAATGGCATACCGTGCTAGGATGGCTTGTTTGACTTTGGGATAATTCCTGATGTCTTCGTCTGGGACGGTCCGGTATGCCTCTGCGGCGCGGCCTGACAATCTACCTGCCAGCAGGGGTACTTGGTCGGCTGGGCTGATGTCGTGTAGCTGGCACAACCTTTCGAAATCCTGTAGGTATTCGTCAATATCACTTTCTCCTTCTGTGTAATTTTTTAAAGCTTGGTAGGGAATCTTAGCTTTTCCCTGGGTAGTGCTGGTGGGCGCTGGAGCTCCTTCCCCGACTCGCTGAATAGCGTTTTGCTTCGCTACAATTTACTCGTGTACATCTGCTATCAGTCTTTATAGTGTCTCCACGGAGGGGGTGTTTGGGTAAAAAGCTAACCTGCTATTGAGCTCTCTTGTAAATTCTGTTGGCCCTGTCTCCTGTGGAGTTGCCGCAGTGGTCGCTCTGTCCCCCTCCATGAGTTCGGCCACAAGAGTAGCTTTGGTTTTGTTGCTGGCTATTCTTCCCCTTGCTTCCAATAATTCCTTTAACGTAGTTCGTTTCAATGTTGCATAATTCGTCTCCATTCACCGTTCGTTCGAATGACTGCACATATTCTCGAACTCCGGTATATCCGAATGGCTGTTTCAACAAACTGCTGCTTTGCTGTGCTGCAAGGCTTGTATCCCGCCGCTGCCACCAATTGTTGCAGAGCTTCACGGTATACCCTCAATATCTTCACTTAAATCCCCTTGTAGCTGAAGAAGCAGGTCAATACCCAAGAGACAATTTCCCCAGTGACTGGACGACACACAGTTTGGGAGTCAACTGACTTTACTCGGCATGGCGCACCTGGTTTCAAACTGCCAACAGCCTCATTTACATACAATACATAGATTACTATGGTACAAGGAAAGGTGGGGTCAGACAATAGCAAGGGCTGATGGGAGGTTGAGGGAGGACACTGCAGCTATTTTACACAGGTCTCCCAGTGTCCCTGAGACAACACCCTGCTGGGGAAACAATGGGACAGGAAAAGGGGGGAGGTGAAGAGTGTAGGAGAGTACCTGGGGTGGTGGTAAACGGGAGGTACGTGCCAGCGGGGGTCCTGGCCCCGCTAGAGTAAGAGCCGGAAAAGTGCATTTTGCAGCGGTTACGCTGTTAACAACGGATCCGGGCCGGCTCTTATTGGGAGCAGGCAGATATGCGGGCGGGTGCCTGTCTCCCCACGGTCCAGGCCAGGTTTTGCAGGGAAGGGTTAAAACCTGACCAGCAACAAGGGTGTGGTGCTCAGTGTGGAGCTTCTGTGTTCTCTGGCTGTGAGAGTGAGGAGTGGAGGTGAGCTGGGCTGCGTGCTGAGGCCTGTAAAGGAGTGTGCAGGGACCCGCAGCTGAATCCAGGAGGGATCCATGTCCTGTGGCTAGGAGCCGGACCCATGGACTTACTTCACCAAGGAGAAAAGGTGACATTACTCCTGGCTTTAAATAGACTTTGCTTTATGTCACTGAAACAGGCCTCAAGCAGCCTGCAGCAGGGACTTGCTGTGTTTGAACTATTATTTTGCTGTGGTGTGTGACCACCCTCCCTGTGAACTGCACCGTCTCTCACAAATATGCACCGTGTGAATAAACAAAGCATCGTGTTTTACACCAAGACCGGTCTGTGATGCCTCTATACTGCACTCGTACCACTGCCTACCAGAGCGGATCCCCACAAGAGGTACAGACTGTATATATACTATAATATACTGTCCTATACTATAATATACTGTCCTATACTGTGCTGTACTATACTGTAATATACTATAATATACTGTCCTATACTATAATGCACTATACTGTACTGTACTATAATATACTGTGCTGTACTATAATATACTGAACTATACTGTAATACACTATACTGTACTATACCGTGCTGTAGTATAATATACTGCACTATACTGTACTATATTATACTATACTGTGCTGTACTATACTATATTATACTGTACTATACCGTGCTGCACTATACTATACTGTACTATAATATACTGTACTATAATATACTGTCCTATACTATAATGCACTATACTGTACTGTACTATAATATACTGTGCTGTACTATAATATACTGAACTATACTGTAATACACTATACTGTACTATACCGTGCTGTAGTATAATATACTGCACTATACTGTACTATATTATACTATACTGTGCTGTACTATACTATATTATACTGTACTATATTATACTGTGCTGCACTATACTATACTATAATATACTATACTGTGCTGTACTATACTGTACTATACTATAATATACTGTACTATACTGTAATATACTATACTGTAATATACTATACTATGCTATACTATTATATACTGTACTATAATATATTGTGCTATACTATAATATGCTGTACTATACTATATTATACTGTACTAAACTATACTGTGCTGTACTATACTATGCTGTGCTGTACTATACTATACCATGCTGCACTATAATATACTGTACTATACTATACCGTGCTATACTATAATATGCTGCGATATACTGTGCTGTACTATACCGTGCTGCACTATACTATACTGTGCTGTACTATACTGTGCTGTACTATACTATGCTGTACTATACCGTGCTGCACTATACAATTCTGTACTATACTGTACTATACTATATTATACTGTACTGTACTATACCGTGCTGCACTATACTATACTGTACTATAATATACTGTACTATACTATACTGTACTATACTGTAATATACTATACTGTAATATACTATGCTATACTATTATATACTGTACTGTGCTGTACTATAATATATTGTACTATAGTATACCGTGCTATACTATAATATACTGCACTATACTGTACTATAATATACTATACTGTGCTGTACTATACTATACTGTGCTGTACTATACTGTACTATACCGTGCAGCACTATACTATACTATACTGTGCTGTACTATACAATTCTGTACTATACTGTGCTGTACTATACTGTAGTGTACTATACTATAATATACTGTACTATTCTGTGCTGTACTATACTATAATATACTGTGCTGTACTATACAATTCTGTACTATTCTGTGCTGTACTATAGAATACTATACCGTGCTGTTCGATCCAATACTGTTCTATACTGTACTGCACTATACAATACTATACTATACAGTGCTGTACTATACTATACAGTACTATACTATAATATACTATACTGAACTATACTGTAATACACTATACTGTACTATACCGTGCTGTAGTATAATATACTGTACTGTACTATACCGTGCTGTACTATAATATGCTGCACTATACTGTACTATATTATACTATACTGTGCTATACTATACTGTACTATACTATACTATAATATACTGTACTACAATATACTGTACTGTGCTGTACTATACTATACTATACTGTAATATACTATACTGTAATATACTGTACTATACTATACAATACTGTGCTGAACTATACTATAATATACTGTAATATACTGTACTATAATATACTGTACTGTACTATACTATAATATACTATGCTGTACTATACTATACTGTGCTATACTATAATATACTGTAATATACAATACTGTGCTGAACTATACTGTACTATACTATAATATACTATACTGTAATATACTATAATATACTGTCCTATAATATACTGTCCTATACTGTGCTGTACTATACTGTAATATACTATAATATACTGTCCTATACTATAATATACTGTACTATACTATAATATACTGTACTATACTGTAATATATTGTCCTATACTATAATATACTGCACTATACTGTGCTGTACTATACTGTAATATACTGTCCTATACTATAATATACTGCACTATACTATAATATACTATACTGTGCTGTACTATACTATAATATACTATACTGAACTATACTGTAATACACTATACTGTACTATAATATACTGACTATACTGTACTATATTATACTATACTGTGCTGTACTATACTATAATATACTATACTGTACTATACTGTAATATACTATACTATAATATACTGTCCTATACTGTGCTGTACTATACTGTAATATACTATAATATACTGTCCTATACTATAATATACTGCACTATACTGTACTGTACTATAATATACTATACTGTGCTGTACTATACTATAATATACTATACTGAACTATACTGTAATACACTATACTGTACTATACCGTGCTGTAGTATAATATACTGCACTATACTGTACTATATTATACTATACTGTGCTGTACTATACTATAATATACTATACTGTAATATACTATACTATAATATACTGTCCTATACTATACTGAACTATACTGTAATACACTATACTGTACTATACCGTGCTGTAGTATAATATACTGTACTGTACTATACCGTGCTGTACTATAATATGCTGCACTATACTGTGCTATACTATACTGTGCTGTACTATACTGTACTATATTATACTATACCGTGCTGCACTATACTATAATATACTGTACTACAATATACTGTGCTGTACTATACTATAATATACTGTACTATACTATACTATAATATACTGTACTATACTGTGCTGAACTATACTATAATATACTGTACTATACTGTAATATACTATTCTGTAATATACTGTTTTATAATATACTGTACTATACTATGCTGTAATATACTGTACTATACTATGCTATAATATACTGTAATATACAATACTGTGCTGATCTATACTGTACTATACTATACTGTAATATACTATACTATAATATACTGTCCTATACTATAATATACTGTACTATACTGTAATATACTGTCCTATACTATAATATACTATACTGTACTATACTATAATATACTATACTGAACTATACTGTAATACACTATACTGTACTATACCGTGCTGTAGTATAATATACTGCACTGTACTATATTATACTATACTGTACTATACTATAATATACTGTACTATACTATAATATACTATACTGTACTATACTGTAATATACTATAATATACTGTCCTATACTATAATATACTGTCCTATACTGTGCTGTACTATACTGTAATATACTATAATATACTGTCCTATACTATAATATACTGCACTATACTGTACTATAATATACTATACTGTGCTGTACTATACTATAATATACTATACTGAACTATACTGTAATACACTATACTGTACTATACCGTGCTGTAGTATAATATACTGCACTATACTGTACTATATTATACTATACTGTGCTGTACTATACTATAATATACTGTCCTATACTATAATATACTGTACTATACTGTGCTGTACTATACTGTAATATACTATAATATACTATACTGTGCTGTACTATACTATAATATACTGTCCTATACTATAATATACTGCACTATACTGTACTATAATATACTATACTGTGCTGTACTATACTATAATATACTATACTGAACTATACTGTAATACACTACTGTACTATACCGTGCTGTAGTATAATATACTGCACTATACTGTACTATATTATACTATACTGTGCTGTACTATACTATATTATACTGTACTATACCGTGCTGCACTATACTGTACTATAATATACTGTACTATACTATAATATACTGTACTATACTGTAATATACTATACTGTAATATACTATGCTATACTATTATATACTGTACTATACTGTGCTGTACTATAATATATTGTACTATAGTATACCGTGCTATACTATAATATACTGCACTATACTGTACTATAATATACTATACTGTGCTGTACTATAATATATTGTACTATAGTATACCGTGCTATACTATAAAATACTGCACTATACTGTACTATACTGAACTATACTGTAATACACTATACTGTACTATACCGTGCTGTAGTATAATATACTGCACTATACTGTACTATATTATACTATACTGCACTATAATATACTATACTATACTATTATATACTGTAATATACTATAATATACTGCACTATACTGTGCTGTACTATACTATACTGTACTATAATATACTATACTGTACTATAATATACTATACTATAATATACTGTACTATACTGTAATATACTATACTGTAATATACTATTATATACTGTACTATACTGTGCTGTACTATAATATATTGTACTATACTATACCGTGCTGCACTATACTATACTGTACTATAATATACTGTACTATACTATAATATACTGTACTATACTGTAATATACTATACTGTAATATACCATGCTATACTATAATATACTGCACTATACTGTACTATAATATACTATACTGTACTATACTATACTATACTGAACTATACTGTAATACACTATACTGTACTATACCGTGCTGTAGTATAATATACTGCACTATACTGTACTATATTATACTATACTGCACTATAATATACTGTACTATACTATACTATTATATACTGTACTATACTGTAATATACTATAATATACTGCACTATACTGTGCTGTACTATACTATAATATACTGTACTATAATATACTATAATATACTGTACTATACTATAATATACTATGCTGTACTATACTATAATATACTGTACAATACTGTACTATACTATACTTTGCCGTATTGTACTGAGATTACGGAGGTGCAATGAGGGGGATTATAGGACAGTTTTCTCTACTTTTCTTACTCCTCAGAATGTTTCCGGGGGTCAGAAAAGCGGGGTCCACACTTCTGGGGGGCGGGGCCATACTCTGCCCCATTGTACCGGTGTTCTGTGCAAATCTGCTGTCCATACAAATCTGCTGCCCGCGTCACTTCCTGTCTGTACGTGCGGCTTCTTAGGTAGGTGTGTTCTAAATCCTGTAATCTCATTGGATATAAAGAGGGCTTGTCTCAGGGCAGCTGATCTTAACAGCTGCTTTCGGTGAACGCGCGGGCAGCAGATTCGCACGGTAAGCACAGTAAACCTATATAGGGCACAGTTGGCAGACTCGGAGGGGGCATCTTTTATTGGGGGACAGTGGGCAGACTTGGATTGGGCATCGGACACTTAAGGCAGGCCTCCGATGCATCATGTATTCAAAGCAAGGCAGCAGATTTGCACGGTAGCCTCAATGTATTTTATCTGTGCTAAAACCTATATAGGGGACAGTTGGCAGACTCGGAGGTGGCATCTTTTATTGGGGGACAGTGGGCAGACTTGGATTGGGCATCGGACACTTAAAGGGGGCCTCCGATGCATCATCTAAACCTATATAGGGGACAGTTGGCAGACTCGGAGGGGGCATCTTTTATTGGGGGACAGTGGGCAGACTTGGATTGGGCATCGGACACTTAAAGGGGGCCTCCGATGCATCATCTAAACCTATATAGGGGACAGTTGGCAGACTTGGAGGTGGCATCTTTTATTGGGGGACAGTGGGCAGACTTGGATGGGGGCATCGGACACTTAAAGCAGGCCTCCGATGCATCATGTATTCAAAGCAGGGCAGCAGATTTGCACGGTAGCCTCAATGTATTTTATCTGTGCTAAAACCTATATAGGGGACAGTTGGCAGACTCGGAGGTGGCATCTTTTATTGGGGGACAGTGTGCAGACTTGGATTGGGCATCGGACACTTAAGGCAGGCCTCCGATGCATCATGTATTCAAAGCAGGGCAGCAGATTTGCACGGTAGCCTCAATGTATTTTATCTGTGCTAAAACCTATATAGGGGACAGTTGGCAGACTTGGAGGTGGCATCTTTTATTGGGGGACAGTGGGCAGACTTGGATTGGGCATCGGACACTTAAGGCAGGCCTCCGATGCATCATGTATTCAAAGCAGGGCAGCAGATTTGCACGGTAGCCTTAATGTATTTTATCTGTGCTATCAGGGTCTGAGGAGGAAACTCGAGTGTCTGGTCTCGACTGGAGGTAGCCGCGAGGATATCTCCAGGGTGAAATCTTTGCTCAGGGGGTGCCAGTACGATAGGCACACATCTTTGGTTTTTGAGAGGGACTTCGGGAAGTACCGCTCGCCCGACCCTTACAGAAACTGCAAGATGTCAGTGAGTAGTAAGTTGGTGACGGGACTGGTCGATAGTACGGGATCTCTGAACCGGTCCAGATCGGGGATCCTGGAAGTCGTCAGATCCTTCTACTCGCGCCTCTTGGGAAAGAAGGATCTGGATCGGGACAAGATGTCGGCTTTCCTGGCTGACATCGCCCCTGAGTCTGGAGCTCACCTCTCTTTTGACGTTTTGGTGGAAGAGATCAGGAAGGAGGAAGTAATCCTGGCGGTGGAAGGGTTAGCTCTGAAGAAGTCGCCGGGCCCGGATGGCTTAACATCCGAGTTTTATAAGGCCTTTAAGGACTCTTTATGTCCCCTCTTGACTGAGGTATTCAATGAGTGTCTATCCTCGGGCACTCTGCCGAGGTCAATGAGGAGGTCAGCCCTGATCCTTCTGTCAAAGGGTAAAGGTCCGAGCCGTATCGAGAACTGGCGTCCCATAGCGCTTCTCAATACGGACAGAAAGATTCTGGCCAAGATACTGTTCAATCGGTTGGTGAAATTTGCACCCCAGCTCCTTTCGGTGGCCCAGCATTGCTCGGTTCCAGGCCGCAGTGCTCTCAGTGCTGTGCTCGGTGTCCGAGAGGCAGTGGAGCGGAGTGGAGCGGGTCACTGGAAGGGGTACATGCTGTCCTTAGATCAGGCAAAGGCGTTCGATCGGGTGAACCACGAGTACCTCTGGTCGGTCCTTCTGAAGTACGGCCTGCCGGGGGGGTTTGTTGATTGGTTAAAGATCTTGTACGCGGGGGCGGAGAGTTTCCCGCTTGTGAACGGTTGGTCTGGCTGCTCTTTCGAGGTTGGGTCTGGCGTTCGTCAGGGTTGTCCTTTGAGCCCGCTTTTATACGTGTTCGCGATCGATCCCTTTCTTAAGAGGATCGATCGTGGTCCGTTGGCGGGAGTCGGGATGGATCCGGCAGCGCCGGAAGCCGCTCTGAGGGCAGTAGCGTACGCCGACGACGTCACCGTTTTCGTGTCCTCGAGAGGGGAGGCGGAGTACGTGATGTCTGAGGTGGACAGCTACTCGGAGGCATCCGGGTCCATGATCAATCGGGATAAGTGCGAGAGTCTCTGGCTGGGAGGGGGTGATCCAGTGTTCGATCTCCCGGACACCCTTCCGGGGCCCCAGTCGTCAGCAAAAGTTCTAGGCATCCATTTCGGCCATGGGGATTATCCCACCCAAAATTGGGACGACAGGCTCAAGATCGCCGCTCAGAAGGTCGGCCAGTGGAAGGGTTGGTCTTTGACCCTCAGGGAAAGGGTGAATCTGATCAAGACTTACCTTCTCCCTTTGCTTATCTATTTGGGTAGCGTGTGTATCTTGCCAGAGCCTCTCTGGACTCGGGTTTATAGCCTGTTCTTCCAGCTTTTATGGGGGAATAGGCTGAACCTGATCAAGAGAGAGGTGACTTATCGCACGAGGAGACTAGGGGGGTTATCTATGGTCAACCCCGTGGTGTTTCTCGTGAACACCTTTGTTAAGATCAATTTGGCAAACCTCTGGATGGAGAGGGCTCCTCCGTGGATAGTCTCCTGCAGGGGGTGGTTTCGGCCTTTCTTCCAGGAATGGGAGACAGGAGGGCGAGTGAAGGACTTGCGTACGCCTCACGGATATCTTCCGGCTTATGTCACCCCGATTCTGAAGGTGATCCGCCGGTGGGGTTTGGAGGTGAGGGAAATCAGGACCCTGTCAAGGAGATCCCTTGACGAGAGGGTCTTGTTGTCCCACTTTCAGAAGCCCCTGGCCCTCAAGGATTGCCCAAGCCGGGATCTAGACAAGGGGTTACAGTTGCTAAATTCTGCAAGGATCCCCTTGAAGTTTTGGGACTTGGCTTGGCGCTGCTTTCACGGGAGGCTGTATGTAAGGGACAACCTGAAGTACAGGAACTCTGAGGAAAGGGGTTGTCCCCGGGAGGAGTGCGGCTCCATACTGGAAAGTATGGAGCACTTCCTGCTTCATTGTCCTTTTAATACAGAGGTGTATGAACGGGTGGGAGCTTCCATTGGCTGGCCCAGGCTAGCCAGCCTCTCCTATGCGGAGTGGGCCTACGGAGTGTTCAGAGACCTGGGAAGGAGGGACCCGTGCACAAGTTTTTTAGTTAGCATAGTGGTTAGGTTCTACACGTGGAACGCACGGTGTTTAGTTTCTACGCAGCAGAAAGTCCTCCCGGTGGACGAGGTTTGTAGGAACATCTTGGGTGGCCTGGTGAAGGTGCGTTCTCTTGAGTATGAGAGACTGGGTACCAGTAGGGCCTCTCTCCTCTGGAGAGGCTTTGCTTTTGATGTACCGTAAGTCTAGTCGTACTGTTCCTGGTGGTGGGCTGACGCTTCCACACTAGATTTTTGTTTTGTAGTAAGTTGAGGTTTTTGAAAAAGGCTTGCAAAGACCGAACTTGGGCCTTCGGGAGTTTGTTATGTAGTTATGTGAGTTATGTTTGCTAGAGGAGGGAAAGTTGGGATTAGTTAGGTTGGGTGGGTGAGGAAGGGGGGGATAATTTTTATGTGTCCTTTTGTGTTTTGAGTGGGGAGTCCTGCATCTAGCCCTGGACTATGCGGACATGGGAGGACATGGGGCGAGGGGCTAGATGTGGGTGGTGAAGGAAGGGCTGGCCTTGGACTATGCGGACATGATAGAGACATGAGGCGAAGGTCAGCCCTGGGTGTCGGGTGATGGGTAAAAGGATAGTGTGAGTAGGGATAGAATAGGTTAGGTTGGTGATTTTTCTATAAACAGGTGACGGGAGAAAAAGAAAAAAAATGAAAAAAAAAAAAAAAAAAAAAATGATGAAAAATATATAAATAATTATGTACATATTTGGCAAAGTCGCCTTGTTGCTGTTTTTTTTGGCAAAGGTCGCCTTTATTTAGTTACTTTATTGATTTATTTATGTTTATGTTTGTTATTTTCTGTTCATTATATACTTTTCTGTTTATGACGATTAGTCCTATTTCTGTTTGGGTTTTACAGCCGGGCGGCCAGGTAAGGTTTTATAGTTATAAGGTTAGTTGTTAAGTTTGATATGTTGTTGGGGCATGAATGTGAGTGTGAGTGTGGATGTATGTGGCTGGGCCAGTAATAACATTGTTTTATGAGTATTGTTTTATTTGAAATTGTTTGTTTTATTTTGTAAAGTTTTGTACTTTTATAATAAAAAGAGTAGCAGTGTGTAGGAGATACGGTCACGGTGTAAGCAGTGTGTAGGAGATACGGTCACAGTGTAAGCAGTGTGTAGGGGATACGGTCACGGTGTAAGCAGTGTGTAGTAGATACGGTCACGGTGTAAGCGGTGTGTAGGAGATACGGACACAGTGTAAGCGGTGTGTAGGAGATACGGTCACGGTGTAAGCGGTGTGTAGGAGATACGGTCACGGTGTAAGCGGTGTGTAGGAGATACGGTCACAGTGTAAGCAGTGTGTAGGAGATACGGTCACAGTGTAAGCAGTGTGTAGGGGATACGGTCACAGTGTAAGCGGTGTGTAGGAGATACAGTCACAGTGTAAGCGGTGTGTAGGAGATACGGACACAGTGTAAGCAGTGTGTAGGAGATAAGGTCACAGTGTAAGCGGTGTGTAGGAGATACGGTCACGGTGTAAGCAGTGTGTAGGGGATACGGTCACAGTGTAAGCAGTGTGTAGGAGATACGGTCACGGTGTAAGCGGTGTGTAGGAGATACGGACACAGTGTAAGCAGTGTGTAGGAGATACGGTCACGGTGTAAGCAGTGTGTAGGAGATACGGTCACGGTGTAAGCGGTGTGTAGGAGATACGGTCACGGTGTAAGCAGTGTGTAGTAGATACGGTCACGGTGTAAGCGGTGTGTAGGAGATACGGACACAGTGTAAGCGGTGTGTAGGAGATACGGTCACGGTGTAAGCGGTGTGTAGGAGATACGGTCACGGTGTAAGCGGTGTGTAGGAGATACGGTCACGGTGTAAGCAGTGTGTAGGAGATACGGTCACGGTGTAAGCAGTGTGTAGGAGATACGGTCACGGTGTAAGCGGTGTGTAGGAGATACGGTCACGGTGTAAGCAGTGTGTAGGAGATACGGTCACAGTGTAAGCGGTGTGTAGGAGATACGGTCACGGTGTAAGCAGTGTGTAGGAGATACGGTCACGGTGTAAGCGGTGTGTAGGAGATACGGTCACAGTGTAAGCAGTGTGTAGGAGATACGGTCACGGTGTAAGCGGTGTGTAGGAGATACGGTCACAGTGTAAGCAGTGTGTAGGAGATACGGTCACGGTGTAAGCAGTGTGTAGGAGATACGGTCACGGTGTAAGCGGTGTGTAGGAGATACGGTCACAGTGTAAGCGGTGTGTAGGAGAGACAGGGGCGGAGATTGCTGAGCTCAGTCTGGTGCTAGCAGCTGCAGTGATCAGACGTGCCTGTGTGAAGCTCCTGCATCCCAGCTTGTGCTCCAGGGTGATTCACCAGCTTTTCCCCTGTAGAGCCACCTGTCTTCCAGGGAGTTTTAACATCTACTCCCAGTCCAGGCCCTGCCTCTCCCTAGGGAGTTGGCGGGGTCTTGGACCATGGTGTCCAAGACGAGGACCCCTGCTCTCCGGTCAGGGTCGGGGGGGAGCAAGGGGTCCAGGCAACCGGCCCTGAGCGGAAGTGGGGTCAAGAAACCTGATGATAACAGCCAGGTCCCCCATGAAGACGCAAGAAGGAAAGGTGAAGTCCCTGCGGAGGCTATGGAGGTGTCGTCCCAGGTAGGTTGGGGGTCCCGGTGGGAGGGAGAGTCCACCGCCACCTACAGCTCCCGGGTAGCAGCCCACCTACAGAAGTATAAGGAGCTGGGGCGACACCTCAAAGCTCTGAGAAATGAGCTCAAGCTTGAAAGGATAAAAGCAAATAATACCTCCAGCAGGAAGAGACACCCTATTGCGGAGAGGATCAGGGACCTAAAGGCAGTGATTGAAGCTGCCGTGGTGGAAAAGCAGAAGCTGCTTAATGAAAGCGGTCCTTTCAGAGAAAAACTGGAAAATGAGGACCGCTTCATGGAAATGGAGAGGAAAGGGGAGCAGTGTGGTGAGGGCAGTGATAGCGAGGCAGATACCCCAAAACCCAGTGAGGTAACTGGGTCCAGGGTGACAGCCCAGCCTGAGCCTGCCCCTGCACCCCCTGATTTCCGGGAGCCGCTGCAGAGCCTGGAGTGCAGAAGTGGGATCCCAGCTGAGCAAGTTGGATTGCCACCATCTGACGACAGCGCCTCCTATGCGAGCGACTTCAGCGAGGAAGAGAGCGGGAACGGTGGGGGTCTTATGGAACAGATCCGGCTGCTGGAATCCCCTATGGAGTTTAAGGATTTTGCTTTTGGCGACGAATTGTTGAAAGACAGAGAAGGGAAGAAAAAAAACAAAAAAAGCAAAAAGAACAAAGAACAAAAATTTGAAGTTCGCTATGTATATGTTCCTGTGGCTCCCTCTGTGCGGGCTGAAAAGTCCGTGCAGGGTGAGCCGCAGGTGTGTCCTCTGGGTCCCGCTGTCATGGCGGGGTCAGGTGCTGGAAAGACGGCGCAGGACGCCGGCGTTGCCGGCGATAGAGGAGGCGGGGCTAGCTGCGGTGCTGGCCAGTTGGGAGCCCCTGGCGCTGTGGGCTGCTCTCCTGTGGGAGGGGGGAGTGGCTTGGCGCTGGGGTCCGCTCCCATGGAAAAAGTGTCCCCGTCCGCCGCCTCGGTGAGCGCTTGTGGCGTGGAGCTGAGGCGGTACGGCGGCGACGCTGCTCCTCCCACACATGGGCGGAGCCTAAAGGTCCTGGAGATGGGGACGAGAGACGGTGCGGTGGGCGCGGCTGGGGATGCTCCCGGCGATGCTCCCTTGTCTGGGGGCGGAGCTGGGGGTGTGTCCGGGGACGCGCCCAAGCAGCAGCGCACAGTGGCGGCGGGAGTGGCGGCAGCAGGAGAAGCGGGGACTGGTGTGGCTGGGAGCAGTGGTTCTACAGCGCACCAGTTCCCCATTAAAATTAAAATAAAAAAGGTGAAGAATGTTAAGAGGGCCAAAAAGGCTAAGAGGTTAAAAGCGGGGTTTGTATCCCCCAGTGCAGTGGCCGACTACATAAAGACCAGGTTTATTGCTGGGGCCTCTGCCTCCTCCTCCGGCGCTGAATCAAGCGCTGGAAAGGGGGAGGTAATGGTAACCGGCGCCCAAGTATTGAGGGAGGCCGGCAGCGATAACATAGATGTGAATACGAATGCTGTAATGAATGTCTCTGCTGGCCCAGCGGTTTGTTCGCGGGAGGCGGCTCCTGGAAAAGGGGTTGCTCCTAGCGGACAAACATGTGATGGGTCTCTGGCCGCTGGGGCTGGGGGGGCTATGGAGGTGGGGGTCGGTGGGACACCGGTGGCTGGAGTAGCTGCTGGTGCGCCTGTTAGACCGGCCGGTGCCTCCGTGGCCTCTCGGGCTTCTGGGGTCAGTGGCCAAAAGAGTGTGCGGGAGTGTGTTAGGGCTGCGGGCCCGGTCTCTGGTGGTGGGGTGGATGCGGGGGGGGCGATCGGCCGCTGAGAAAGCGGCTGCGGGCCCCCGTGCGGCCCCTCCGGGGGGACGGGGTGCGGTGTCTGCGTTAGGCATGGTGGGGGAGGGGGGGGGCCGGCTCGGCTGCCCCTCCCGCGTCCGTGGCGCCTGGCAGAAGTTATGCCAGTGTGGCTGCGGCCGTGGGGGGGGAGGGGCTGTCCTCGTTGGCTTCCTCGCTCTCACAGTCCGGTGATGGTGACTTGCAGCGGCGACTGCTGGAGGCCCTCAAAAAGGGGGAGAGCTCCATCACTGTAGAGGGAAAGAAGGTTGATCTGTCGTTCTGGTTCAACAGACATGGCGTGAGGGCTTTCCGAGAGCAGAATGGGGGCGAGACCGCCTGGTCGTCACCTACAACCGGCCCTGGGGTCAGACGGAATGTGGTCTGTCTCAAGTGGAGTAGCGATGAAGCTTGCCCTACAAGAAAGAGGGTGGCGGAGCTCCTGCTTGGGATGGGTTTCAAGGCGACCGACATCTTTGCCTTGATCCATCCGTACGGCTCCAAGGAGTTCGACGTCAGCTTTGTCCGGCCGGAGGGGCTGGAGCTCTTCTGGTCCGGGTATGAGCTGGCGAAGAACACGCCGGACTGGCGCGGTTTCCTTGCGAAAGCAATAACCCGTCAGAGTGAGGTCAAGAGAGTGACCGTTTTGACCCGTAACGAGTCGCTCTCTTGTGTTGACATCATGACCTGGCTGGGCAGGTATGGAGAGATCCAGGGGGTTCCATCCAAGAACCTGGACGAGTTTGGCATTTGGTCGGGCGCCTGGACGTTTAACATCAAACTCAAGCGTCTGGGGAGTACGGTTTCCCACATTCCATCATCTGCCTTTATCGGCCGTGACAGGATTTTGGTTTTCTACAGGGGGCAGCCTAAGCTCTGTCACAAGTGCGGCAGCCCCTCACACTTCAGCGCCAGCTGCCAAGTGCAGAAGTGCGCGCTGTGTGGGGGGACCGGTCATCTAGCCGCATCTTGTGGGGAGATTAGATGCAACCTGTGCGGTGAACTCGGTCACCCTTTCAGTCGTTGTCCTCTCTCTGAGGTCAATGCGGCCCGAGCTCACGCAGGAGCGGGCCGGGAGGTCCCTTCGGCTGAGGCGGGTGCTGGCGGAGACGGCAGAGTTCAGGGGTCGGTGAAGAACAAAGATGGTCCGTCCCGGCAGAGGCGGAGGGAGAGGCGCCAGGCGGAGAGGGAGCGGGAGGAACCCCGTCCTGGGGTGATGCCTGCCCCTTCCCAAGCGGCTGCCCCTCCTGCATCGGAGACCCTAGGGGACAGGGAGCTGAATGAGGAGAACGAAAGACTGGAGCGTGCCGAGGGGACTCTGTCCTCGCACTATGAAAGCGCCGCAGAGGATAGCGGGACGGAGTCCAAAATAATTAGACGGAAACGCCGTACTAAGAAAAGACCCGGCTCGACCAAAGTAGCCAGGGAGGGCCTAACCGACTCCCCTCTGGAGCTCTCCAACCGGTTTCTCACCTTGGATGAGACCTCCGCCTCCTCTTCTTCTGGGGAGGAGGTTGAAGGTGGGAGACCGGGGGCAAAGGAGGGAGGGCCTTCGGGAGGCCCCGCGCCCCCCTCTGGTGGGGATGTAAGGTCCTCAGGAGGGGTGGCAAAACCGGGCCCTGAGACCGAGGAAGCCGGGGGTGGTGCGCGGGGGGAGGCGGTGGTGACAAATGAGATGGACACCACCGTCTCCCTCAAGAGGGGTCGTGCCGCCTTAGAAGACAGCCCCGGGAGAGGGAGGGTTGGGAAGAAGGCCGTCTAACTCGATCACTCTGTATGGCGGCACCCGCTCTGCTGACGCTGGCGACCATTAATGTCGCCAGCATTAAGTCGGATGCGGCTCGTTTCGCGGCCTTTGATTTTCTCAGCCGAATTGGGGCTGACGTTTTGTTTTTGCAAGAGACCAGGCTGCCAGATTTGGCGGCGATTCACGAAGCCAGGAGGGAGTGGAGATCAGGGCCCTCCTACTGGTCTCTTGCGGCCGAGCCGTATAGCGGAGTGGCGGTCCTTTTTACCGCGCCGGTAGAAAGCCGACGAGTGATCGAGTTGGAAATGGGGAGGTGTTTGATCCTGGATGTCCTCATGAAGGGACAAGAACTGCGCCTAATTAACATCTATGGGCCCCAGACCAAACGGGACAGGAAAAGTCTCTTTATGAGGATCAAGCCTTTTCTTTTTACGAGTCGGCAAGTGGTCTTTGGAGGGGATTTCAACACGATCACGAGGTCCCAGGATAGGGGAGGCGCCAGAGACCGGCTGGCTTACGATAGCATCTCTTTAAATAGCGTAGCTAGCGAGGCTCGCCTGGTGGATGTCCACATCAGGCATACCCCAGGCCACGGGGGTTTCACTTATTATAGAGGAAGTCAGACTAGGTCTAGAATAGACAGGTTTTATTTAAAGGAGGAGGCTATTTTCTCGCCCTTAAGGGTCGTAGAGGTAGAATTTTCCGATCACTGTCTGATTATGTTTTCTTTGAATATTTCAGAGTCCCCCCAAATGGGAAGAGGTTACTGGAAGCTGAATTCGGGAGTCCTGGAGGAAGCGGAGGTGAGACAATCCTTTGAGGACTTCCTTCAGAGTCAGGTAACTTTGCTGGATCTCTGTGATACTAAGTCAGAGTGGTGGGAGATATTCAAAGATCGGGCGGCAAAGTTCTTCCGCCAGCTCTCGAGCCTCAGGTCCCTGGACAGGTACCGCCTGTATCGGGGTCTGAGGAGGAAACTCGAGCGTCTGGTCTCGACTGGAGGTAGCCGCGAGGATATCTCCAGGGTGAAATCTTTGCTCAGGGGGTGCCAGTACGATAGGCACACATCTTTGGTTTTTGAGAGGGACTTCGGGAAGTACCGCTCGCCCGACCCTTACAGAAACTGCAAGATGTCAGTGAGTAGTAAGTTGGTGACGGGACTGGTCGATAGTACGGGATCTCTGAACCGGTCCAGATCGGGGATCCTGGAAGTCGTCAGATCCTTCTACTCGCGCCTCTTGGGAAAGAAGGATCTGGACAAGATGTCGGCTTTCCTGGCTGACATCGCCCCTGAGTCGGGAGCTCACCTCTCTTTTGACGTTTTGGTGGAAGAGATCAGGAAGGAGGAAGTAATCCTGGCGGTGGAAGGGTTAGCTCTGAAGAAGTCGCCGGGCCCGGATGGCTTAACATCCGAGTTTTATAAGGCCTTTAAGGACTCTTTATGTCCCCTCTTGACTGAGGTATTCAATGAGTGTCTTTCCTCGGGCACTCTGCCGAAGTCAATGAGGAGGTCAGCCCTGATCCTTCTGTCAAAGGGTAAAGATCCGAGCCGTATCGAGAACTGGCGTCCCATAGCGCTTCTCAATACGGACAGAAAGATTCTGGCCAAGATACTGTTCAATCGGTTGGTGAGATTTGCACCCCAGCTCCTTTCGGTGGCCCAGCATTGCTCGGTTCCAGGCCGCAGTACTCTCAGTGCTGTGCTCGGTGTCCGAGAGGCAGTGGAGCGGAGTAGAGCGGGTCACTGGAAGGGGTACATGCTGTCCTTAGATCAGGCAAAGGCGTTTGATCGGGTGAACCACGAGTACCTCTGGTCGGTCCTTCTGAAGTACGGCCTGCCGGGGGGGTTTGTTGATTGGTTAAAGATCTTGTACGCGGGGGCGGAGAGTTTCCCGCTTGTGAACGGTTGGTCTGGCTGCTCTTTCGAGGTTGGGTCTGGCGTTCGCCAGGGTTGTCCTTTAAGCCCGCTTTTATACGTGTTCGCGATCGATCCCTTTCTTAAGAGGATCGATCGTGGTCCGTTGGCGGGAGTCGGGATGGATCCGGCAGCGCCGGAAGCCGCTCTGAGGGCAGTAGCGTACGCCGACGACGTCACCGTTTTCGTGTCCTCGAGAGGGGAGGCGGAGTACGTGATGTCTGAGGTGGACAGCTACTCGGAGGCATCCGGGTCCATGATCAATCGGGATAAGTGCGAGAGTCTCTGGCTGGGAGGGGGTGATCCAGTGTTCGATCTCCCGGACACCCTTCCGGGGCCCCAGTCGTCAGCAAAAGTTCTAGGCATCCATTTCGGCCACGGGGATTATCCCACCCAAAATTGGGACGACAGGCTCAAGATCGCCGCTCAGAAGGTCGGCCAGTGGAAGGGTTGGTCTTTGACCCTCAGGGAAAGGGTGAATCTGATCAAGACTTACCTTCTCCCTTTGCTTATCTATTTGGGTAGCGTGTGTATCTTGCCAGAGCCTCTCTGGACTCGGGTTTATAGCCTGTTCTTCCAGCTTTTATGGGGGAATAGGCTGAACCTGATCAAGAGAGAGGTGACTTATCGCACGAGGAGACTAGGGGGGTTATCTATGGTCAACCCCGTGGTGTTTCTCGTGAACACCTTTGTTAAGATCAATTTGGCAAACCTCTGGATGGAGAGGGCTCCTCCGTGGATAGTCTCCTGCAGGGGGTGGTTTCGGCCTTTCTTCCAGGAATGGGAGACAGGAGGGCGAGAGAAGGACTTGCGTACGCCTCACGGATATCTTCCGGCTTATGTCACCCCGATTCTGAAGGTGATCCGCCGGTGGGGTTTGGAGGTGAGGGAAATCAGGACCCTGTCAAGGAGATCCCTTGACGAGAGGGTCTTGTTGTCCCACTTTCAGAAGCCCCTGGCCCTCAAGGATTGCCCAAGCCGGGATCTAGACAAGGGGTTACAGTTGCTAAATTCTGCAAGGATCCCCTTGAAGTTTTGGGACTTGGCTTGGCGCTGCTTTCACGGGAGGCTGTATGTAAGGGACAACCTGAAGTACAGGAACTCTGAGGAAAGGGGTTGTCCCCGGGAGGAGTGCGGCTCCATACTAGAAAGTATGGAGCACTTCCTGCTTCATTGTCCTTTTAATACAGAGGTGTATGAACGGGTGGGAGCTTCCATTGGCTGGCCCAGGCTAGCCAGCCTCTCCTATGCGGAGTGGGCCTACGGAGTGTTCAGAGACCTGGGAAGGAGGGACCCGTGCACAAGTTTTTTAGTTAGCATAGTGGTTAGGTTCTACACGTGGAACGCACGGTGTTTAGTTTCTACGCAGCAGAAAGTCCTCCCGGTGGACGAGGTTTGTAGGAACATCTTGGGTGGCCTGGTGAAGGTGCGTTCTCTTGAGTATGAGAGACTGGGTACCAGTAGGGCCTCTCTCCTCTGGAGAGGCTTTGCTTTTGATGTACCGTAAGTCTAGTCGTACTGTTCCTGGTGGTGGGCTGACGCTTCCACACTAGATTTTTGTTTTGTAGTAAGTTGAGGTTTTTGAAAAAGGCTTGCAAAGACCGAACTTGGGCCTTCGGGAGTTTGTTATGTAGTTATGTGAGTTATGTTTGCTAGAGGAGGGAAAGTTGGGATTAGACAGGTTGGGTGGGTGAGGAAGGGGGGAATAATTTTTATGTGTCCTTTTGTGTTTTGAGTGGGGAGGCCTGCATCTAGCCCTGGACTATGCGGACATGGGAGGACATGGGGCGAGGGGCTAGATGTGGGTGGTGAAGGAAGGGCTGGCCTTGGACTATGCGGACATGATAGAGACATGAGGCGAAGGTCAGCCCTGGGTGTCGGGTGATGGGTAAAAGGATAGTGTGAGTAGGGATAGAATAGGTTAGGTTGGTGATTTTTCTATAAACAGGTGACGGGAGAAAAAGAAAAAAAAAGAAAAGAAAAAAGAAAAATATATAAATAATTATGTACATATTTGGCAAAGTCGCCTTGTTGTTGTTTTTTTTGGCAAAGGTCGCCTTTATTTAGTTACTTTATTAATTTATTTATGTTTATGTTTGTTATTTTCTGTTCATTATATACTTTTCTGTTTATGACGATTAGTCCTATTTCTGTTTGGGTTTTACAGCCGGGCGGCCTAGGTAAGTTTTATAGTTATAAGGTTAGTTGTTAAGTTTGATATGTTGTTGGGGCATGAATGTGAGTGTGAGTGTGGATGTGTGTGGCTGGGCCAGTAATAACATTGTTTTATGAGTATTGTTTTATTTGAAATTGTTTGTTTTATTTTGTAAAGTTTTGTACTTTTATAATAAAAAGAGTAGCAGTGTGTAGGAGATACGGTCACGGTGTAAGCAGTGTGTAGGGGATACGGTCACAGTGTAAGCGGTGTGTAGGAGATACGGTCACAGTGTAAGCAGTGTGTAGGGGATACGGTCACAGTGTAAGCGGTGTGTAGGAGATACGGACACAGTGTAAGCAGTGTGTAGGAGATACGGACACAGTGTAAGCAGTGTGTAGGAGATACGGTCACGGTGTAAGCAGTGTGTAGGAGATACGGTCACGGTGTAAGCGGTGTGTAGGAGATACGGTCACAGTATAAGCAGTGTGTAGGAGATACGGTCACGGTGTAAGCAGTGTGTAGGAGATACGGTCACAGTGTAAGCAGTGTGTAGGGGATACGGTCACAGTGTAAGCGGTGTGTAGGAGATACGGTCACAGTGTAAGCAGTGTGTAGGGGATACGGTCACAGTGTAAGCGGTGTGTAGGAGATACGGACACAGTGTAAGCAGTGTGTAGGAGATACGGACACAGTATAAGCGGTGTGTAGGAGATACGGTCACGGTGTAAGCGGTGTGTAGGAGATACGGTCACAGTGTAAGCGGTGTGTAGGAGATACGGTCACGGTGTAAGCAGTGTGTAGGAGATACGGTCACAGTGTAAGCGGTGTGTAGGAGATACGGTCACAGTGTAAGCAGTGTGTAGGAGATACGGACACGGTGTAAGCAGTGTGTAGGAGATACGGTCACAGTGTAAGCGGTGTGTAGGAGATACGGTCACGGTGTAAGCGGTGTGTAGGAGATACGGTCACGGTGTAAGCGGTGTGTAGGAGATACGGTCACGGTGTAAGCAGTGTGTAGGAGACACAGGGGCGGAGATTGCTGAGCTCAGTCTGGTGCTAGCAGCTGCAGTGATCAGACGTGCCTGTGTGAAGCTCCTGCATCCCAGCTTTTGCTCCAGGGTGATTCACCAGCTTTTCCCCTGTAGAGCCACCTGTCTTCCAGGGAGTTTTTCCAACTACTCCCAGTCCAGGCCCTGCCTCTCCCTAGGGAGTTGGCGGGGTCTTGGACCATGGTGTCCAAGACGAGGACCCCTGCTCTCCGGTCAGGGTCGGGGGGGAGCAGGGGGTCCAGGCAACCGGCCCTGAGCGGAAGTGGGGTCAAGAAACCTGGTGATAACAGCCAGGTCCCCCATGAAGACCCAAGAAGGAAGAGTGAAGTCCCTGCGGAGGCTATGGAGGTGTCGTCCCAGGTAGGTTGGGGGTCCCGGTGGGAGGGAGATTCCACCGCCACCTACAGCTCCCGGGTAGCAGCCCACCTACAAAAGTATAAGGAGCTGGGGCGACACCTCAAAGCTCTGAGAAATGAGCTCAAGCTTGAGAGGATAAAAGCAAATAATACCTCCAGCAGGAAGAGACACCCTATTGCGGAGAGGATCAGGGACCTAAAGGCAGTGATTGAAGCTGCCGTGGTGGAAAAGCAGAAGCTGCTTAATGAAAGCGGTCCTTTCAGGGAAAAGCTGGAAAATGAGGACCGCTTCATGGAAATGGAGAGGAAAGGGGAGCAGTGTGGTGAGGGCAGTGATAGCGAGGCAGACATCCCAAAACCCAGTGAGGTAACTGGGTCCAGGGTGACAGCCCAGCCTGAGCCTGCCCCTGCACCCCCTGATTTCCGGGAGCCGCTGCAGAGCCTGGAGTGCAGAAGTGGGATCCCAGCTGAGCAAGTTGGATTGCCACCATCTGACGACAGCGCCTCCTATGCGAGCGACTTCAGCGAGGAAGAGAGCGGGAGCGGTGGGGGTCTTATGGAACAGATCCGGCTGCTGGAATCCCCTATGGAGTTTAAGGATTTTGCCTTTGGCGATGAATTATTGCAAGACAGAGAAGGGAAGAAAAAAAACAAAAAAAGCAAAAAGAGCAAAGAACAAAAATTTGAAGTTCGCTATGTATATGTTCCTGTGGCTCCCTCTGTGCGGGCTGAAAAGTCCGTGCAGGGTGAGCCGCAGGTGTGTCCTCTGGGTCCCGCTGTCATGGCGGGGTCAGGTGCTGGAAAGACGGCGCAGGACGCTGGTCTTGCCGGCAATAGAGGAGGCGGGGCTAGCTGCGGTGCTGGCCAGTTGGGAGCCCCCGGCGCTGTGGGCTGCTCTCCTGTGGGAGGGGGGAGTGGCTTGGCGCTGGGGTCCGCTCCCATGGAAAAAGTGTCCCCGTCCGCTGCCTCGGTGAGCGTTTGTGGCGTGGAGCTGAGGCGGTACGGCGGCGACGCTGCTCCTCCCACACATGGGCGGAGCCTAAAGGTCCTGGAGATGGGGACGAGAGACGGTGCGGTGAGCGCGGCTGGGGGCGGGCCTGGGGATGCTCCCAGCGATGCTCCCTTGTCTGGGGGCGGAGCTGGGGGTGTGTCCGGGGACGCGCCCAAGCAGCAGCGCACAGTGGCGGCGGGAGTGGCGGCAGCAGGAGAAGCGGGGACTGGTGTGGCTGGGAGCAGTGGTTCTACAGCGCACCAGTTCCCCATTAAAATTAAAATAAAAAAGGTGAAGAATGTTAAGAGGGCCAAAAAGGCTAAGAGGTTAAAAGCGGGGTTTGTATCCCCCAGTGCAGTGGCCGACTACATAAAGACCGGGTTTATTGCTGGGGCCTCTGCCTCCTCCTCCGGCGCTGAATCAAGCGCTGGAAAGGGGGAGGTAATGGTAACCGGCGCCCAAGTATTGAGGGAGGCCGGCAGCGATAACATAGATATTAATACGAATGCTGTAATGAATGTCTCTGCTGGCCCAGCGGTTTGTTCGCAGGGGGCGGCTCCTGGAAAAGGGGTTGCTCCTGGCGGACAAACGTGTGATGGGTCTCTGGCCGCTGGGGCTGGGGGGGCTATGGAGGTGGGGGTCGGTGGGACACCGGTGGCTGGAGTAGCTGCTGGTGCGCCTGTTAGACCGGCCGGTGCCTCCGTGGCCTCTCGGGCTTCTGGGGTCAGTGGCCAAAAGAGTGTGGGAGAGTGTGTTAGGGCTACGGGCCCGGTCTCTGGTGGTGGGGTGAATGCGGGGGGGCGATCGGCCGCTGAGAAAGCGGCTGCGGGCCCCCGTGCGGCCCCTCGGGGGGGACGGGGTGCGGTATCTGCGTTAGGCATGGTGGGGGAGGGGGGGGGCCGGCTCGGCTGCCCCTCCCGCGTCCGTGGCGCCTGGCAGAAGTTATGCCAGTGTGGCTGCGGCCGTGGGGGGGGAGGGGCTGTCCTCGTTGGCTTCCTCGCTCTCACAGTCCGGTGATGGTGACTTGCAGCGGCGACTGCTGGAGGCCCTCAAAAAGGGGGAGAGCTCCATCACTGTAGAGGGAAAGAAGGTTGATCTGTCGTTCTGGTTCAACAGACATGGCGTGAGGGCTTTCCGAGAGCAGAATGGGGGCGAGACCGCCTGGTCGTCACCTACAACCGGCCCTGGGGTCAGACGGAATGTGGTCTGTCTCAAGTGGAGTAGCGATGAAGCTTGCCCTACAAGAAAGAGGGTGGCGGAGCTCCTGCTTGGGATGGGTTTCAAGGCGACCGACATCTTTGCCTTGATCCATCCGTACGGCTCCAAGGAGTTCGACGTCAGCTTTGTCCGGCCGGAGGGGCTGGAGCTCTTCTGGTCCGGGTATGAGCTGGCGAAGAACACGCCGGACTGGCGCGGTTTCCTTGCGAAAGCAATAACCCGTCAGAGTGAGATCAAGAGAGTGACCGTTTTGACCCGTAACGAGTCGCTCTCTTGTGTTGACATCATGACCTGGCTGGGCAGGTATGGAGAGATCCAGGGGGTTCCATCCAAGAACCTGGACGAGTTTGGCATTTGGTCGGGCGCCTGGACGTTTAACATCAAACTCAAGCGTCTGGGGAGTACGGTTTCCCACATTCCATCATCTGCCTTTATCGGCCGTGACAGGATTTTGGTTTTCTACAGGGGGCAGCCTAAGCTCTGTCACAAGTGCGGCAGCCCCTCACACTTCAGCGCCAGCTGCCAAGTGCAGAAGTGCGCGCTGTGTGGGGGGACCGGTCATCTAGCCGCATCTTGTGGGGAGATTAGATGCAACCTGTGCGGTGAACTCGGTCACCCTTTCAGTCGTTGTCCTCTCTCTGAGGTCAATGCGGCCCGAGCTCACGCAGGAGCGGGCCGGGAGGTCCCTTCGGCTGAGGCGGGTGCTGGCGGAGACGGCAGAGTTCAGGGGTCGGTGAAGAACAAAGATGGTCCGTCCCGGCAGAGGCGGAGGGAGAGGCGCCAGGCGGAGAGGGAGCGGGAGGAACCCCGTCCTGGGGTGATGCCTGCCCCTTCCCAAGCGGCTGCCCCTCCTGCATCGGAGACCCTAGGGGACAGGGAGCTGAATGAGGAGAACGAAAGACTGGAGCGTGCCGAGGGGACTCTGTCCTCGCACTATGAAAGCGCCGCAGAGGATAGCGGGACGGAGTCCAAAATAATTAGCCGGAAACGCCGTACTAAGAAAAGACCCGGCTCGACCAAAGTAGCCAGGGAGGGCCTAACCGACTCCCCTCTGGAGCTCTCCAGCCGGTTTCTCACCTTGGATGAGACCTCCGCCTCCTCTTCTTCTGGGGAGGAGGTCGAAGGTGGGAGACCGGGGGCGAAGGAGGGAGGGCCTTCGGGAGGCCCCGCACCCCCCTCTGGTGGGGATGTGGGGTCCTCAGGAGGGGTGGCAGGGCCGGGCCCTGAGACCGAGGAAGCCGGGGGTGGTGCGCGGGGGGAGGCGGTGGTGACAAATGAGATGGACACCACCGTCTCCCTCAAGAGGGGTCGTGCCGCCTTGGAAGACAGCCCCGGGAGAGGGAGGGTTGGGAAGAAGGCCGTCTAACTCGATCACTCTGTATGGCGGCACCCGCTCTGCTGACGCTGGCGACCATTAATGTCGCCAGCATTAAGTCGGATGCGGCTCGTTTCGCGGCCTTTGATTTTCTCAGCCGAATTGGGGCTGACGTTTTGTTTTTGCAAGAGACCAGGCTGCCAGATTTGGCGGCGATTCACGAAGCCAGGAGGGAGTGGAGATCAGGGCCCTCCTACTGGTCTCTTGCGGCCGAGCCGTATAGCGGAGTGGCGGTCCTTTTTACCGCGCCGGTAGAAAGCCGACGAGTGATCGAGTTGGAAATGGGGAGGTGTTTGATCCTGGATGTCCTCATGAAGGGACAAGAACTGCGCCTAATTAACATCTATGGGCCCCAGACCAAACGGGACAGGAAAAGTCTCTTTATGAGGATCAAGCCTTTTCTTTTTACGAGTCGGCAAGTGGTCTTTGGAGGGGATTTCAACACGATCACGAGGTCCCAGGATAGGGGAGGCGCCAGAGACCGGCTGGCTTACGATAGCATCTCTTTAAATAGCGTAGCTAGCGAGGCTCGCCTGGTGGATGTCCACATCAGGCATACCCCAGGCCACGGGGGTTTCACTTATTATAGAGGAAGTCAGACTAGGTCTAGAATAGACAGGTTTTATTTAAAGGAGGAGGCTATTTTTTCGCCCTTAAGGGTCGTGGAGGTAGAATTCTCCGATCACTGTCTGATTATGTTTTCTTTGAATATTTCAGAGTCCCCCCAAATGGGAAGAGGTTACTGGAAGCTGAATTCGGGAGTCCTGGAGGAAGCGGAGGTGAGACAATCCTTTGAGGACTTCCTTCAGAGTCAGGTAACTTTGCTGGATCTCTGTGATACTAAGTCAGAGTGGTGGGAGATATTCAAAGATCGGGCGGCAAAGTTCTTCCGCCAGCTCTCGAGCCTCAGGTCCCTGGACAGGTACCGCCTGTATCAGGGTCTGAGGAGGAAACTCGAGCGTCTGGTCTCGACTGGAGGTAGCCGCGAGGATATCTCCAGGGTGAAATCTTTGCTCAGGGGGTGCCAGTACGATAGGCACACGTCTTTGGTTTTTGAGAGGGACTTCGGGAAGTACCGCTCGCCCGACCCTTACAGAAACTGCAAGATGTCAGTGAGTAGTAAGTTGGTGACGGGACTGGTCGATAGTACGGGATCTCTGAACCGGTCCAGATCGGGGATCCTGGAAGTCGTCAGATCCTTCTACTCGCGCCTCTTGGGAAAGAAGGATCTGGATCGGGACAAGATGTCGGCTTTCCTGGCTGACATCGCCCCTGAGTCGGGAGCTCACCTCTCTTTTGACGTTTTGGTGGAAGAGATCAGGAAGGAGGAAGTAATCCTGGCGGTGGAAGGGTTAGCTCTGAAGAAGTCGCCGGGCCCGGATGGCTTAACATCCGAGTTTTATAAGGCCTTTAAGGACTCTTTATGTCCCCTCTTGACTGAGGTATTCAATGAGTGTCTATCCTCGGGCACTCTGCCGAAGTCAATGAGGAGGTCAGCCCTGATCCTTCTGTCAAAGGGTAAAGATCCGAGCCGTATCGAGAACTGGCGTCCCATAGCGCTTCTCAATACGGACAGAAAGATTCTGGCCAAGATACTGTTCAATCGGTTGGTGAAATTTGCACCCCAGCTCCTTTCGGTGGCCCAGCATTGCTCGGTTCCAGGCCGCAGTACTCTTAGTGCTGTGCTCGGTGTCCGAGAGGCAGTGGAGCGGAGTAGAGCGGGTCACTGGAAGGGGTACATGCTGTCCTTAGATCAGGCAAAGGCGTTCGATCGGGTGAACCACGAGTACCTCTGGTCGGTCCTTCTGAAGTACGGCCTGCCGGGGGGGTTTGTTGATTGGTTAAAGATCTTGTACGCGGGGGCGGAGAGTTTCCCGCTTGTGAACGGTTGGTCTGGCTGCTCTTTCGAGGTTGGGTCTGGCGTTCGTCAGGGTTGTCCTTTGAGCCCGCTTTTATACGTGTTCGCGATCGATCCCTTTCTTAAGAGGATCGATCGTGGTCCGTTGGCGGGAGTCGGGATGGATCCGGCAGCGCCGGAAGCCGCTCTGAGGGCAGTAGCGTACGCCGACGACGTCACCGTTTTCGTGTCCTCGAGAGGGGAGGCGGAGTACGTGATGTCTGAGGTGGACAGCTACTCGGAGGCATCCGGGTCCATGATCAATCGGGATAAGTGCGAGAGTCTCTGGCTGGGAGGGGGTGATCCAGTTTTCGATCTCCCGGACACCCTTCCGGGGCCTCAGTCGTCAGCAAAAGTTCTAGGCATCCGTTTCGGCCACGGGGATTATCCCACCCAAAATTGGGACGACAGGCTCAAGATCGCCGCTCAGAAGGTCGGCCAGTGGAAGGGTTGGTCTTTGACCCTCAGGGAAAGGGTGAATCTGATCAAGACTTACCTTCTCCCTTTGCTTATCTATTTGGGTAGCGTGTGTATCTTGCCAGAGCCTCTCTGGACTCGGGTTTATAGCCTGTTCTTCCAGCTTTTATGGGGGAATAGGCTGAACCTGATCAAGAGAGAGGTGACTTATCGCACGAGGAGACTAGGGGGGTTATCTATGGTCAACCCCGTGGTGTTTCTCGTGAACACCTTTGTTAAGATCAATTTGGCAAACCTCTGGATGGAGAGGGCTCCTCCGTGGATAGTCTCCTGCAGGGGGTGGTTTCGGCCTTTCTTCCAGGAATGGGAGACAGGAGGGCGAGTGAAGGACTTGCGTACGCCTCACGGATATCTTCCGGCTTATGTCACCCCGATTCTGAAGGTGATCCGCCGGTGGGGTTTGGAGGTGAGGGAAATCAGGACCCTGTCAAGGAGATCCCTTGACGAGAGGGTCTTGTTGTCCCACTTTCAGAAGCCCCTGGCCCTCAAGGATTGCCCAAGCCGGGATCTAGACAAGGGGTTACAGTTGCTAAATTCTGCAAGGATCCCCTTGAAGTTTTGGGACTTGGCTTGGCGCTGCTTTCACGGCAGGCTGTATGTAAGGGACAACCTGAAGTACAGGAACTCTGAGGAAAGGGGTTGTCCCCGGGAGGAGTGCGGCTCCATACTGGAAAGTATGGAGCACTTCCTGCTTCATTGTCCTTTTAATACAGAGGTGTATGAACGGGTGGGAGCTTCCATTGGCTGGCCCAGGCTAGCCAGCCTCTCCTATGCGGAGTGGGCCTACGGAGTGTTCAGAGACCTGGGAAGGAGGGACCCGTGCACAAGTTTTTTAGTTAGCATAGTGGTTAGGTTCTACACGTGGAACGCACGGTGTTTAGTTTCTACGCAGCAGAAAGTCCTCCCGGTGGACGAGGTTTGTAGGAACATCTTGGGTGGCCTGGTGAAGGTGCGTTCTCTTGAGTATGAGAGACTGGGTACCAGTAGGGCCTCTCTCCTCTGGAGAGGCTTTGCTTTTGATGTACCGTAAGTCTAGTCGTACTGTTCCTGGTGGTGGGCTGACGCTTCCACACTAGATTTTTGTTTTGTAGTAAGTTGAGGTTTTTGAAAAAGGCTTGCAAAGACCGAACTTGGGCCTTCGGGAGTTGGTTATGTAGTTATGTGAGTTATGTTTGCTAGAGGAGGGAAAGTTGGGATTAGTCAGGTTGGGTGGGTGAGGAAGGGGGGGATAATTTTTATGTGTCCTTTTGTGTTTTGAGTGGGGAGGCCTGCATCTAGCCCTGGACTATGCGGACATGGGAGGACATGGGGCGAGGGGCTAGATGTGGGTGGTGAAGGAAGGGCTGGCCTTGGACTATGCGGACATGATAGAGACATGAGGCGAAGGTCAGCCCTGGGTGTCGGGTGATGGGTATAAGGATAGTGTGAGTAGGGATAGAATAGGTTAGGTTGGTGATTTTTCTATAAACAGGTGACGGGAGAAAAAAGAAAAAAAAAGAAAAAATAAAAAAGGGAAAAAAAGAGTATATAAATAATTATGGATATATTTGGCAAAGTCGCCTTGTTGTTGTTTTTTTTTTTTTTTTTTTTTTTGGCAAAGGTCGCCTTTATTTATTTAGTTATATTGATTTATTTATGTTTATGTTTGTTATTTTCTGTTCATTATATACTTTTCTGTTTGACGATTAGTCCTATTTCTGTTTGGGTTTTACAGCCGGGCGGCCAGGTAAGGTTTTATAGTTATAAGGTTAGTTGTTAAGTTTGATATGTTGTTGGGGCATGAATGTGAGTGTGAGTGTGGATGTGTGTGGCTGGGCCAGTAATAACATTGTTTTATGAGTATTGTTTTATTTGAAATTGTTTTATTTTGTAAAGTTTTGTACTTTTATAATAAAAAGAGTAGCAGTGTGTAGGAGATATGGTCACGGTGTAAGCGGTGTGTAGGAGATACGGTCACGGTGTAAGCGGTGTGTAGGAGATACGGTCACGGTGTAAGCAGTGTGTAGGAGATACGGTCACGGTGTAAGCGGTGTGTAGGAGATACGGTCACGGTGTAAGCAGTGTGTAGGAGATACGGTCACGGTGTAAGCAGTGTGTAGGAGATACGGTCACGGTGTAAGCAGTGTGTAGGAGATACGGTCACAGTGTAAGCGGTGTGTAGGAGATACGGTCACGGTGTAAGCAGTGTGTAGGAGATACGGTCACAGTGTAAGCGGTGTGTAGGAGATACGGTCACGGTGTAAGCGGTGTGTAGGAGATACGGTCACGGTGTAAGCGGTGTGTAGGAGATACGGTCACGGTGTAAGCGGTGTGTAGGAGATACGGTCACAGTGTAAGCAGTGTGTAGGAGATACGGTCACGGTGTAAGCAGTGTGTAGGTGATACGGTCACGGTGTAAGCGGTGTGTAGGTGATACGGTCACGGTGTAAGCGGTGTGTAGGAGATACGGTCACAGTGTAAGCAGTGTGTAGGAGATACGGACACGGTGTAAGCGGTGTGTAGGAGATACGGTCACGGTGTAAGCTGTGTGTAGGAGATACGGACGTTCAATTCTCCATCGTCCCAGTATTTAGTTACCTCATCAGTATTTCAGTCACATTGGTTGAATTGGCACATGGACACACATGTGAGCAGTAACGCCACGTCAAGGCTCCAACCCTTGTTACTGACCAGTCACACACTCCATGCTTTTCATTCATACGCATTTGGTATTCCAGATGTTTTGGACTACACCTCCCATAATACTTTGCCAGCATGATGGGAGATGTAATTCACAGCATGTGGACGGCCTATGGTTGCCGACCTCTGACCTCGCGGTGATCACCGTACACAATGCTGGAGCAGCTTGTCACCTGTCCGATGCCCCTTCACCGCTCCAGCCGGGGGCGCGGGCCTCAGACATGGGCTTCTTCATTCCACCTCAGGTACTTCGTGTTCCATAGGAGAACATGCTGGTCAGAGTTGGGACACAAAAAAAAAAAACAGGTTATAGTAAATGGCAGAACAGACGCAGTGCAGCAGACGGACGGTGCACATATACAGCAGACAGACACACGGACGGAGATGACAGAATCCAGGGAGCGAGGGATCTGGTGGCAGATGTGTCCCTCTGGCCGGGGGGCAGCGTCTCATCCTTCTCCCAGTGACCAGATGGCTGCAGTTTAGTAGCAAAAAGCATAACATGGCATCGGAGAGCTAGGAAAAAAATATTTTTGGGTGAAACTAGGGCTGTACACATCTTACACACAGGCCACACGTGCTGCACAGCTCCCCCAAATATAATACACTGCCCCCAAACATCTAACGCACAGGCGACCCCAATATACTTCACAGACCCCCCCATATACTGCAAAGACCACCCCAATATATAGCACAGACACCCCCAATATACTTCGCAGACACCCATAAAATATACTTCGCAGACACCCCCCCATATACTTCGCAGACACCCCCCCATATACTGCGCAGACACCCCCCCATATACTGCACAGACACCCCCCCATATACTGCACAGACACCCCCCCATATACTGCGCAGACACCCCCCATATACTGCGCAGACACCCCCCCATATACTGCACAGACACCCCCCCATATACTGCACAGACACCCCCCCATATACTGCGCAGACACCCCCCCATATACTGCACAGACACCACCCCATATACTGCACAGACACCACCCCATATACTGCACAGACAGACCCCCCCCATATACTGCACAGACAGACCCCCCCCCCATATACTGCACAGACAGACCCCCCCATATACTGTACAGACAGACCCCCCCATATACTGCACAGACACCCCCAATATACTGCGTAGACCCCCACAAAATATACTGTGCAGACACCCCCAATATACTGCACAGACAGACCCCCCCATATACTGCGCAGACACCCCCCCCATATACTGCACAGACACCCCCCCATATACTGCACAGACACCCCCCCATATACTGCACAGACACCCCCCCATATACTGCGCAGACACCCCCCCATATACTGCGCAGACAGACCTCCATATACTGCGCAGACAGACCCCCATATACTGCACAGACAGACCCCCCCATATACTGCACAGACACCCCCCCATATACTGCACAGACACCCCCCCATATACTGCACAGACACCCCCCCATATACTGCACAGACACCCCCCCATATACTGCGCAGACACCCCCCCATATACTGCACAGACACCCCCCCATATACTGCACAGACACCCCCCCATATACTGCACAGACACCCCCCCATATACTGCGCAGACACCCCCCCCATATACTGCGCAGACAGACCTCCATATACTGCACAGACAGACCCCCATATACTGCACAGACACCCCCCCCATATACTGCACAGACAGACCCCCCCATATACTGCACAGACAGACCCCCCCATATACTGCACAGACACCCCCCCATATACTGCACAGACACCCCCCCATATACTGCACAGACACCCCCCCATATACTGCACAGACACCCCCCCATATACTGCACAGACACCCCCCCATATACTGCACAGACACCCCCCCATATACTGCGCAGACACCCCCCCATATACTGCGCAGACACCCCCCCATATACTGCACAGACACCCCCCCATATACTGCACAGACACCCCCCCATATACTGCGCAGACACCCCCCCATATACTGCGCAGACACCCCCCCATATACTGCACAGACACCCCCCCATATACTGCACAGACACCCCCCCATATACTGCACAGACACCCCCCCAATATATTGCTACCGTGCAAATCTGCTGCCCTGCTTTGAATACATGATGCATCAGAGGCCTCCTTTAAGTGTCCGATGCCCAATCCAAGTCTGCCCACTGTCCCCCAATAAAAGATGCCACCTCCAAGTCTGCCAACTGTCCCCTATATAGGTTTAGATGATGCATCGGAGGCCCCCTTTAAGTGTCCGATGCCCAATCCAAGTCTGACAACTGTCCCCCAATAAAAGATGCCCCCTCCGAATCTGCCAACTGTCCCCTATATAGGTTTACATGATGCATCGGAGGCCCGCTTTAAGTGTCCGATGCCCAATCCAAGTCTGCCCACTGTCCCCCAATAAAAGATGCCCCCTCCGAGTCTGCCAACTGTCCCCTATATAGGTTTACATGATGCATCGGAGGCCCGCTTTAAGTGTCCGATGCCCAATCCAAGTCTGCCCACTGTCCCCCAATAAAAGATGCCCCCTCCGAGTCTGCCAACTGTCCCCTATATAGGTTTAGATGATGCATCGGAGGCCCCCTTTAAGTGTCCGATGCCCAATCCAAGTCTGCCCACTGTCCCCCAATAAAAGATGCCCCCTCCGAGTCTGCCAACTGTCCCCTATATAGGTTTAGATGATGCATCGGAGGCCCCCTTTAAGTGTCCGATGCCCAATCCAAGTCTGACAACTGTCCCCCAATAAAAGATGCCACCTCCGAATCTGCCAACTGTCCCCTATATAGGTTTAGATGATGCATCGGAGGCCCCCTTTAAGTGTCCGATGCCCAATCCAAGTCTGACAACTGTCCCCCAATAAAAGATGCCACCTCCGAATCTGCCAACTGTCCCCTATATAGGTTTACATGATGCATCGGAGGCCCCCTTTAAGTGTCCGATGCCCAATCCAAGTCTGCCCACTGTCCCCCAATAAAAGATGCCCCCTCCGAGTCTGCCAACTGTATCCTATATAGGTTTAGATGATGCATCGGAGGCCCCCTTTAAGTGTCCGATGCCCAATCCAAGTCTGCCCACTGTCCCCCAATAAAAGATGCCCCCTCCGAGTCTGCCAACTGTCCCCTATATAGGTTTACATGATGCATCGGAGGCCCCCTTTAAGTGTCCGATGCCCAATCCAAGTCTGCCCACTGTCCCCCAATAAAAGATGCCCCCTCTGAGTCTGCCAACTGTCCCCTATATAGGTTTAGATGATGCATCGGAGGCCCCCTTTAAGTGTCCGATGCCCAATCCAAGTCTGCCCACTGTCCCCCAATAAAAGATGCCACCTCCAAGTCTGCCAACTGTCCCCTATATAGGTTTAGATGATGCATCGGAGGCCCCCTTTAAGTGTCCGATGCCCAATCCAAGTCTGCCCACTGTCCCCCAATAAAAGATGCCCCCTCCGAGTCTGCCAACTGTCCCCTATATAGGTTTACATGATGCATCGGAGGCCCCCTTTAAGTGTCCGATGCCCAATCCAAGTCTGCCCACTGTCCCCCAATAAAAGATGCCCCCTCCGAGTCTGCCAACTGTGCCCTATATAGGTTTAGATGATGCATCGGAGGCCTGCTTTAAGTGTCCGATGCCCCCATCCGAGTCTGCCCACTGTCCCCCAATAAAAGATGCCCACTCCGAGTCTGCCAACTGTGCCCTATATAGGTTTAGATGATGCATCGGAGGCCCCCTTTAAGTGTCCGATGCCCAATCCAAGTCTGCCCACTGTCCCCCAATAAAAGATGCCCCCTCCGAGTCTGCCAACTGTGCCCTATATAGGTTTAGATGATGCATCGGAGGCCCCCTTTAAGTGTCCGATGCCCAATCCAAGTCTGCCCACTGTCCCCCAATAAAAGATGCCCACTCCGAGTCTGCCAACTGTCCCCTATATAGGTTTAGATGATGCATCGGAGGCCCCCTTTAAGTGTCCGATGCCCAATCCAAGTCTGCCCACTGTCCCCCAATAAAAGATGCCACCTCCGAGTCTGCCAACTGTCCCCTATATAGGTTTAGATGATGCATCGGAGGCCCCCTTTAAGTGTCCGATGCCCAATCCAAGTCTGCCCACTGTCCCCCAATAAAAGATGCCCCCTCCAAGTCTGCCAACTGTCCCCTATATAGGTTTAGATGATGCATCGGAGGCCCCCTTTAAGTGTCCGATGCCCAATCCAAGTCTGCCCACTGTCCCCCAATAAAAGATGCCCCCTCCGAGTCTGCCAACTGTGCCCTATATAGGTTTAGATGATGCATCGGAGGCCTGCTTTAAGTGTCCGATGCCCAATCCAAGTCTGCCCACTGTCCCCCAATAAAAGATGCCCCCTCCAAGTCTGCCAACTGTCCCCTATATAGGTTTAGATGATGCATCGGAGGCCTGCTTTAAGTGTCCGATGCCCAATCCAAGTCTGCCCACTGTCCCCCAATAAAAGATGCCACCTCCAAGTCTGCCAACTGTCCCCTATATAGGTTTAGATGATGCATCGGAGGCCCCCTTTAAGTGTCCGATGCCCAATCCAAGTCTGCCCACTGTCCCCCAATAAAAGATGCCCCCTCCAAGTCTGCCAACTGTCCCCTATATAGGTTTAGATGATGCATCGGAGGCCCCCTTTAAGTGTCCGATGCCCAATCCAAGTCTGCCCACTGTCCCCCAATAAAAGATGCCCCCTCCGAGTCTGCCAACTGTCCCCTATATAGGTTTACATGATGCATCGGAGGCCCCCTTTAAGTGTCCGATGCCCAATCCAAGTCTGCCCACTGTCCCCCAATAAAAGATGCCCCCTCCGAGTCTGCCAACTGTGCCCTATATAGGTTTAGATGATGCATCGGAGGCCTCCTTTAAGTGTCCGATGCCCAATCCAAGTCTGCCCACTGTCCCCCAATAAAAGATGCCCCCTCCGAGTCTGCCAACTGTGCCCTATATAGGTTTAGATGATGCATCGGAGGCCCCCTTTAAGTGTCCGATGCCCAATCCAAGTCTGACAACTGTCCCCCAATAAAAGATGCCCCCTCCGAGTCTGCCAACTGTGCCCCAATAAAAGATGCCCCCTCCGAGTCTGCCAACTGTGCCCTATATAGGTTTAGATGATGCATCGGAGGCCCCCTTTAAGTGTCCGATGCCCAATCCAAGTCTGCCCACTGTCCCCCAATAAAAGATGCCCCCTCCGAGTCTGCCAACTGTCCCCTATATAGGTTTACATGATGCATCGGAGGCCCCCTTTAAGTGTCCGATGCCCAATCCAAGTCTGACAACTGTCCCCCAATAAAAGATGCCCCCTCCGAGTCTGCCAACTGTGCCCCAATAAAAGATGCCCCCTCCGAGTCTGCCAACTGTGCCCTATATAGGTTTAGATGATGCATCGGAGGCCCCCTTTAAGTGTCCGATGCCCAATCCAAGTCTGCCCACTGTCCCCCAATAAAAGATGCCACCTCCGAGTCTGCCAACTGTCCCCTATATAGGTTTAGATGATGCATCGGAGGCCCCCTTTAAGTGTCCGATGCCCAATCCAAGTCTGCCCACTGTCCCCCAATAAAAGATGCCCCCTCCAAGTCTGCCAACTGTCCCCTATATAGGTTTAGATGATGCATCGGAGGCCTGCTTTAAGTGTCCGATGCCCAATCCAAGTCTGCCCACTGTTCCCCAATAAAAGATGCCACCTCCAAGTCTGCCAACTGTCCCCTATATAGGTTTAGATGATGCATCGGAGGCCCCCTTTAAGTGTCCGATGCCTAATCCAAGTCTGCCCACTGTCCCCCAATAAAAGATGCCCCCTCCAAGTCTGCCAACTGTCCCCTATATAGGTTTAGATGATGCATCGGAGGCCCCCTTTAAGTGTCTGATGCCCAATCCAAGTCTGCCCACTGTCCCCCAATAAAAGATGCCCCCTCCGAGTCTGCCAACTGTGCCCTATATAGGTTTAGATGATGCATCGGAGGCCCCCTTTAAGTGTCCGATGCCTAATCCAAGTCTGCCCACTGTCCCCCAATAAAAGATGCCCCCTCCGAGTCTGCCAACTGTCCCCTATATAGGTTTAGATGATGCATCGGAGGCCCCCTTTAAGTGTCCGATGCCCAATCCAAGTCTGCCCACTGTCCCCCAATAAAAGATGCCCCCTCCAAGTCTGCCAACTGTCCCCTATATAGGTTTAGATGATGCATCGGAGGCCTGCTTTAAGTGTCCGATGCCCAATCCAAGTCTGCCCACTGTTCCCCAATAAAAGATGCCACCTCCAAGTCTGCCAACTGTCCCCTATATAGGTTTAGATGATGCATCGGAGGCCCCCTTTAAGTGTCCGATGCCTAATCCAAGTCTGCCCACTGTCCCCCAATAAAAGATGCCCCCTCCAAGTCTGCCAACTGTCCCCTATATAGGTTTAGATGATGCATCGGAGGCCCCCTTTAAGTGTCTGATGCCCAATCCAAGTCTGCCCACTGTCCCCCAATAAAAGATGCCCCCTCCGAGTCTGCCAACTGTCCCCTATATAGGTTTAGATGATGCATCGGAGGCCCCCTTTAAGTGTCCGATGCCTAATCCAAGTCTGCCCACTGTCCCCCAATAAAAGATGCCCCCTCCGAGTCTGCCAACTGTCCCCTATATAGGTTTAGATGATGCATCGGAGGCCCCCTTTAAGTGTCCGATGCCCAATCCAAGTCTGCCCACTGTCCCCCAATAAAAGATGCCCCCTCCAAGTCTGCCAACTGTCCCCTATATAGGTTTAGATGATGCATCGGAGGCCTGCTTTAAGTGTCCGATGCCCAATCCAAGTCTGCCCACTGTTCCCCAATAAAAGATGCCACCTCCAAGTCTGCCAACTGTCCCCTATATAGGTTTAGATGATGCATCGGAGGCCCCCTTTAAGTGTCCGATGCCTAATCCAAGTCTGCCCACTGTCCCCCAATAAAAGATGCCCCCTCCAAGTCTGCCAACTGTCCCCTATATAGGTTTAGATGATGCATCGGAGGCCCCCTTTAAGTGTCTGATGCCCAATCCAAGTCTGCACACTGTCCCCCAATAAAAGATGCCCCCTCCAAGTCTGCCAACTGTGCCCTATATAGGTTTACTGTGCTTACCGTGCGAATCTGCTGCCCGCGCGTTCACCGAAAGCAGCTGTTAAGATCAGCTGCCCTGAGACAAGCCCTCCATATAGCCAATGAGATTACAGGATTTAGAACACACCTACCTAAGAAGCCGCACGTACAGACAGGAAGTGACGCGGGCAGCAGATTTGCACAGAACAGAGGCCAAGAGCCCGAAAAAGACTAAGAAACCAGCCGCGGCCAAGAAAGTAGCCAAGAGCCCCAAGAAGCCGAAGGCTGCCCCCAAGCAGCTGGCCAAGAGTCCGGCTAAGAAGGCGGCCAAACCCAAGGCTGCCAAGAGTCCGGCTAAGAAGGCGGCGAAAGCCAAGAAGAGCGCGGCCAAGAAGTAACCGGCGCCGCCCGCACTTCTCCCCCAAAGGCTCTTCTCAGAGCCGCCACCTCCTCCTCAGACGAGCTCCACTCCGCCCTTCTGCCCTCGTTCTCCGCTCACAGCGGGCGGGGGCTCCGGCTCCTCTGCGGGCAGGAATAGGGGGCGGGTTAACCCTGTCAGCGCCGCTCTCTTCAGTCTATCATGGCCTCGCTGCTCGGCTGATAACCGCCCCTCACTGCGCCCCGCCCCCTGCTGGTAGTGATGCCGCCGCTGAGTGTACTGTGCGTGCAGGGGGGTCGTGCGCTCTATCCCTGGACACCAGCGCAGCGATGGAGCCGCTCTTCTCCGCACAGTGAATACGGGACTGTTGTCTCCTTCTCCGGTGGGGAGCGGGAGAAGGCGGCCACTGACGGGTTAATACTGAGCAGGCTCTGGGGGCGGGGCTATAGAACTAGTACCATGGCTTTTGAAATTCCCGCTCAATTACCGTCCGGTAAGAATTCAGCGGCCGTGGAGAAGCTCCGCCCCCGGCTCATCTGAATGAATGTATGTGAGCCCCGCCCCTCCTCCTGCTGCTCCGCCCCCCGCTCTTCTCAGAGCCCCCACCTTCTCTAGGACGGAGCTGCCGCATTGTGTGAATACATGGAAGCCTCCTGTCCGAGGCGGATTATTCCCTCATTATAGACCACTGATCGGGAGGATGAGGGGAGTAGTGATCGGACACTGAGGAGGATGGGGGGAGTAGTGATTGGACACTGAGGATGGGGGGAGTAGTGATTGGACACTGAGGAGGATGAGGGGAGTAGTGATTGGACACTGAGGATGATGGGGGGAGTAGTGATTGGACACTTGAGGATGGGGGGAGTAGTGATTGGACACTGAGGAGGATGAGGGGAGTAGTGATCGGCCAGAGAGAAGGATGGGGGGAGTAGTGATTGGACACTGAGGAGGATGGGGGGAGTAGTGATTGGACACTTGAGGAGGATGGGGGGAGTAGTGATTGGACACTGAGGAGGATGGGGGGAGTAGTGATTGGACACTGAGGAGGATGGGGGGAGTAGTGATTGGACACTTGAGGAGGATGGGGGGAGTAGTGATTGGACACTGAGGAGGATGGGGGGAGTAGTGATTGGACACTTGAGGATGATGGGGGGAGTAGTGATTGGACACTTGAGGAGGATGGGGGGAGTAGTGATTGGACACTGAGGAGGATGGGGGGAGTAGTGATTGGACACTGAGGAGGATGGGGGGAGTAGTGATTGGACACTTGAGGAGGATGGGGGGAGTAGTGATTGGACACTGAGGAGGATGGGGGGAGTAGTGATTGGACACTGAGGAGGATGGGGGGAGTAGTGATTGGACACTTGAGGAGGATGGGGGGAGTAGTGATTGGACACTGAGGAGGATGGGGGGAGTAGTGATTGGACACTTGAGGATGATGGGGGGAGTAGTGATTGGACACTGAGGAGGATGGGGGGAGTAGTGATTGGACACTTGAGGAGGATGGGGGGAGTAGTGATTGGACACTGAGGAGGATGGGGGGAGTAGTGATTGGACACTTGAGGAGGAGGGGAGTAGTGATTGGACACTTGAGGATGATGGGGGGAGTAGTGATTGGACACTTGAGGATGATGGGGGGAGTAGTGATTGGACACTGAGGAGGATGGGGGGAGTAGTGATTGGACACTTGAGGAGGATGGGGGGAGTAGTGATTGGACACTGAGGAGGATGGGGGGAGTAGTGATTGGACACTTGAGGATGGGGGGAGTAGTGATTGGACACTGAGGAGGATGAGGGGAGTAGTGATCGGCCAGAGAGAAGGATGGGGGGGGAGTAGTGATTGGACACTGAGGAGGATGGGGGGAGTAGTGATTGGACACTTGAGGAGGATGGGGGGAGTAGTGATTGGACACTTGAGGATGGGGGGAGTAGTGATTGGACACTGAGGAGGATGAGGGGAGTAGTGATCGGCCAGAGAGAAGGATGGGGGGGAGTAGTGATTGGACACTGAGGAGGATGGGGGGAGTAGTGATTGGACACTTGAGGAGGATGGGGGGAGTAGTGATTGGACACTTGAGGAGGATGGGGGGGGAGTAGTGATTGGACACTGAGGAGGATGGGGGGAGTAGTGATTGGACACTAAGGAGGATGGGGGGAGTAGTGATTGGACACTGAGGAGGATGGGGGGAGTAGTGATTGGACACTTGAGGAGGAGGGGAGTAGTGATTGGACACTTGAGGATGATGGGGGGAGTAGTGATTGGACACTTGAGGATGATGGGGGGAGTAGTGATTGGACACTGAGGAGGATGGGGGGAGTAGTGATTGGACACTGAGGAGGATGGGGGGAGTAGTGATTGGACACTTGAGGAGGATGGGGGGAGTAGTGATTGGACACTTGAGGATGATGGGGGGAGTAGTGATTGGACACTTGAGGATGATGGGGGGAGTAGTGATTGGACACTGAGGAGGATGGGGGGAGTAGTGATTGGACACTGAGGAGGATGGGGGGAGTAGTGATTGGACACTGAGGAGGATGGGGGGAGTAGTGATTGGACACTTGAGGAGGAGGGGAGTAGTGATTGGACACTTGAGGATGGGGGGAGTAGTGATTGGACACTGAGGAGGATGGGGGGAGTAGTGATTGGACACTTGAGGATGGGGGGAGTAGTGATTGGACACTTGAGGAGGATGGGGGAAGTAGTGATTGGACACTGAGGAGGATGGGGGAGTAGTGATTGGACACTTGAGGAGGTAGTGAAGGACGAGCGGCTGGATGGGTCCACAGAGCCGGGCACTCGGGGATACACCGGTGCTATGGGGGCGGCCGGCAATTGGTGGAGAAAAGGGGGCGTGTCCTCACAAGCCTTTCCAGGTCATCTGCTTCCTCATTGGCTGCAGGATTTGGCGCTGAAAACTGGGTTTGGATTCGGCCAATCACAGAGGAGTTCTCCTGCGCCATCCGGGTATAAGAAGTGACGGGCGGAGCGGGGCTGTCAGTCTCATCTGTACAGAGTAGTGATGGGAAGTTCGGCTCTTTTAGGTGAATCGGTTCATTTGGATCAGCTCATTCAAATGAACCGATTCATGAATCGGATCTTCGGTTCACTTGGTGAGTCAGACTGCTGAGCTGACTCGCAAGTGCTAGCCCCGCCCCTCCCCGCCCACCAACCAATCACCGACCAGAGCTGAGGGGGCGAGGCCAGCACAGCACACTGCAGCTCTGACTCGAGTCCTCTGAGCCGTCTGTACAGGGAGTCTAAAGGAATCGAATGAGTCACAAGAATCTAAAGATCCGACTCAGTCAGTGACTCATTCCATTCATTCGATTCAAGAGCCGAGAGTCACTAGAACAGGTTACATTACACTGAGGCTGACGGCTCTTGTTGCAGCAGTGATAAGGAGCAGAGATAAGAGAAGGGACAGATGACACAGAGTTTAGATTACAGGATGAATTACATTAACCCTTTAGAATCAAATTGGCTTCTCAGGAGATATATATGTTAAAGGCATCTCATGTAAACCCACCCTTAGTTATATAGCTACTGAATGAGATGCCTTTAACATATATATCTCCTGAGAAGTCAATTTGATTCTAAAGGGTTAATTTAATTCAACCTATAATCTAAACTCTGTGTCATCTGTCCCTTCTCTTATCTCTGCTCCTGTCCCTTAACCTTATCACTGCTGCAACAAGAGCCGACAGCCTCAGTGTAATGTAACCTGTTCTAGTGACTCTCGGCTCTTGAATCGAATGATTATTGTTACACAACCAATTGTAGTTGGTCAAACTATGATTAAACCATATGGCTAAACCCTTAAATAAGTAATAGACTTCACAATAGATGGGTAGCTTATTTGAATTTAAAACATAACATTTATTAATGTTTGTAGATAAAATAATGGGCCCTACTATACTTGACAATACTAAATAGTTGCCACTAGTTACACTGTTCTCCTATAATAAATGGGCGGAGATGGGAAGGGACCAAAAAGGGACAGTAATAATGTGATCAGATAGGGTGAAGGGTAGCCAGGTACCAAGGTAGAAAGACACAGCGCTGGGTCAATATCCCTAAACAGCCCTGTCTCTCACTGTATCCTCCCTCCTATCTGCCACAATATCCCTATTTGCACCCTCCCTAGTTGTGGACTGCCCAGCTTTGCCCGATAGCCAGAATATGGTCCTATAGATGGTATCCTTAACCACAAGGGGAAAGGAAGGGAAAGCTGGCAAAGGTGAGTGTGCTGAAACAAGAACAGGTGAAATCACAATGTCACGTCACCTGTGATGCCTAAGCAGATTCATACACGATAAAATATATAATCAAATATCATGATGTACCAAGAATGTACATATTCAAATGGTAGTAACGTCCCGACGCGTTTCCTCAGTGCAACCTGATTCGTCAGGGGACAAATAGATTATATCAAACGAGCCCCTCAGTTGGGCTCAGTCATTCAGACAAAACAGAGGGGTCATAGAGGACACACTAATATACCATACCCAATAAGTCTATACAGTCTCCCTGGTAATGGACAACTGTGCAGCAAATAGAGTATATAGGTAGGTTATTATGTGGCCTCCAATCAGCCAAACGTTATAGTAATAAAGGCAAAAATCACCCTCTATTTTGCATGGCCTGTGGTAGTTCCTGATATTTAAATTCAATAGTGTGTAATGTGTTCAGTGTTCAATACACACCAGTATCCAGGTTAGAGTGTCTAAGCCTGGAAATTAAATCAGGAATAACCAGAGGTCACCAGTCTCTACTTAGACAAGAGGACACTGGTCTTTGGCGACACACCCAACAGATATACCCCCTGTATCGTCACTTGGGCAAGATTCATTGACGACGTCTTTGTTGTCTGGAAAGGGGGAGAAGAAGAATTCTCAGACTTCGTCAAGTATCTCAATGCCAACGACATAAATATGAAGTTTACCTCGGTCTTTGAGGCAAATACCTTGCCTTTCCTTGATGTTTCTATTTCAAGGGGCAAGGATGATGTGATTCAAACAGACATCTTTAGGAAACCCACTTCCACGAATTCACTCCTACATTGGAGCAGCCACCATCCCTTCCCCTTGAAAAGGGGAATACCAGTGGGACAGTACCTGCGTCTTAGGAGGAACTGTTCCACTTGGGATACATTTAAAACACAGGCTGACGACCTTAGAAGTCGTTTTCGGGAAAGGGGGTACCCAGATGCGGTCCTAAAAAGTGCTTTTAAAAGAGCCTGTGGGAGTAAAAGAGATGACCTTCTCTATCCCAAACCCAAAAAACCGGAGACTGGTTTGATACGCCTCATAGGTACCTTTGATGATTCTTCGGCGGAGGTTAAACAGATACTAAGGAAACACTGGGAGGTCCTCCTCATTGACCCAGACATTAAAAAGGTTATCCCGGAAACAGCACAGGTCACCTACCGCAGGGGCCTTAGTCTTAGGGACCGCCTGGTACACAGCCACTACAGCGATACACGTGATTCTAATGAGACATGGTTACAACGTCCAATTGGCTGTTTTCGCTGTAGTGGTTGTGTGGCATGTGAACACATCCTAAAGGGACGTTCATTTTATGCCAATGTCACCGGCAAATGTCACCAAATCAGACATTTCATCAATTGTCGCACCAGGGGAGTAATTTATAGAGCCAACTGTATATGCGGTCTCGAATATGTTGGGAAAACCACCCGTGAGTTGCGACGCCGGATAGGTGAACATTTGGGTGACATTAGGAACAACAGAGATACGCCCATTGCCAAACATATTAATATGACACATGGTGGTGATGCATCGGAGTTGAGATTTATGGGCATTGAAGTGGTCGCGAGACCAAAAAGGGGAGGGGATTGGGACCGGAAAATATTGCAGAGAGAGACTTGGTGGATATTCCACCTTCAAACTGTAGCTCCAAAAGGTCTAAATGAACAATTGTCATTTGGTTGCTACATTGAACCGTGATATACTACTCTGCATCTCAGTGATAGTGTCCGGTCGCCCCCGTAGCTACCCCTTGAGTATGTGGCTGTAATAATAATATATATTTAACATCAAAAATATATTTTTTCTTAAAAAATTATAAATGACTCTGTTGGAGTGACATATTGAATGAGATCACTATACCCCCTATTGGGAACTTATGGAAAGAGGCACCTTTAAATGGGGTTGCGTTGAAGCAATCAATTAACAACTACAGCTATCTGAGGAATCACCTTAAAAACTCTAATATTCCATTAGGCAAACCGCAGACCAATGGAAAACATTCTTTATCTCTATGGGAGCAGAGGTGGAGCTTATTTGCCCTTTGACTCCATCTCTGTATCTCATTAAAACACGCACCTCAAATATGTGTAGTGGAGACTATATGCCGCCTGAAACATAATAGGGGAAGGCGGCGCTCCGACAGGCCACTGAAAATTGAACGTACCTCGACTTTATTATTGTAAGTATCGCGTTCTCTTGGTTGCCTGGCAGCAGGAATTTGCATCCACACTAGGCGTCATAGAAAGGAATAGAAGCACGTGACTATGGGCGGAACAGCCGATGCATCACGTGACTATGACGCGATTTGACAACGAGGGGGCGTTGATTGGAGGCGGGGCTTCTCGGCTTTTTAAATGACCCGCGAATATGGCCTCATTGCCACTGCTACACGCGGGACGCCAGGGAGCACCCTCCATCCATTCCCATCTGGAGACAGTTATCATCACGACTGGACAGATAAGCCGCTTATTTCTTGATGCTTGTATATCAGATTGACATAAGCACTAGATGAGCAACGTTGCGCTGATTTTTTAATGTCCGCTAGTGACACCACTAGTGGGAGATCGGCTACAATGTATACTAAGTAGATACTATCAATTGACGCGATGCATTTATCATTGGAGGTATACTGAATAGATACTTCTAGTCATTGTGATGCATTCATGAATATACTACCATTGGTTTGCTAGGTTTGGATTGTAGTCCTACTGACAAGTACCATCTTGTCTAAGTAGAGACTGGTGACCTCTGGTTATTCCTGATTTAATTTCCAGGCTTAGACACTCTAACCTGGATACTGGTGTGTATTGAACACTGAACACATTACACACTATTGAATTTAAATATCAGGAACTACCACAGGCCATGCAAAATAGAGGGTGATTTTTGCCTTTATTACTATAACGTTTGGCTGATTGGAGGCCACATAATAACCTACCTATATACTCTATTTGCTGCACAGTTGTCCATTACCAGGGAGACTGTATAGACTTATTGGGTATGGTATATTAGTGTGTCCTCTATGACCCCTCTGTTTTGTCTGAATGACTGAGCCCAACTGAGGGGCTCGTTTGATATAATCTATTTGTCCCCTGACGAATCAGGTTGCACTGAGGAAACGCGTCGGGACGTTACTACCATTTGAATATGTACATTCTTGGTACATCATGATATTTGATTATATATTTTATCGTGTATGAATCTGCTTAGGCATCACAGGTGACGTGACATTGTGATTTCACCTGTTCTTGTTTCAGCACACTCACCTTTGCCAGCTTTCCCTTCCTTTCCCCTTGTGGTTAAGGATACCATCTATAGGACCATATTCTGGCTATCGGGCAAAGCTGGGCAGTCCACAACTAGGGAGGGTGCAAATAGGGATATTGTGGCAGATAGGAGGGAGGATACAGTGAGAGACAGGGCTGTTTAGGGATATTGACCCAGCGCTGTGTCTTTCTACCTTGGTACCTGGCTACCCTTCACCCTATCTGATCACATTATTACTGTCCCTTTTTGGTCCCTTCCCATCTCCGCCCATTTATTATAGGAGAACAGTGTAACTAGTGGCAACTATTTAGTATTGTCAAGTATAGTAGGGCCCATTATTTTATCTACAAACATTAATAAATGTTATGTTTTAAATTCAAATAAGCTACCCATCTATTGTGAAGTCTTGAATCGAATGACTCAATGAATCGAATGAGTCACTGACTGAGTCGGATCTTTAGATTCTTGTGACTCATTCGATTCCTTTAGACTCCCTGTACAGACGGCTCAGAGGACTCGAGTCAGAGCTGCAGTGTGCTGGCCTCGCCCCCTCAGCTCTGGTCGGTGATTGGTTGGTGGGCGGGGAGGGGTGGGGCTGGCAGAAGCAGCTTCCACTCTAAGATCATATTACTGACTCCTCCCAGTCCCTCCCTCAGGCTCCTGCTCCAGCGTGAGGTGGTGAGCTGAGCGTCTGCATTCATTGTCTGTCTGCTGTGACTGAGAAGAGCCGTTTCAAACGGATCGGATCATTCAAGTGAATCGACTCCTCCGGTTCACTGAACTGAATCGATTCAAATGAACGATTCGTTCATGAACCGGACATCACTAGTACAGAGAAGAGAACGATGTCTGGACGCGGCAAACAAGGAGGCAAAGTCCGGGCTAAGGCCAAGACCCGCTCCTCCCGGGCAGGGCTCCAGTTCCCGGTCGGCCGAGTGCACAGGCTCCTCCGCAAGGGCAACTACGCCCAGAGGGTGGGCGCCGGCGCTCCCGTCTACTTGGCCGCTGTGCTCGAGTATCTCACCGCCGAGATCCTGGAGCTGGCCGGCAATGCCGCCCGCGACAACAAGAAGACCCGCATCATCCCCCGCCACCTGCAGCTGGCCGTGCGCAACGACGAGGAGCTCAACAAGCTGCTGGGCGGCGTCACCATCGCCCAGGGAGGCGTCCTGCCCAACATCCAGGCCGTGCTGCTGCCCAAGAAGACCGAGAGCACCAAGTCGGCCAAGAGCAAGTGAGCCCGGAACCAAAGGCTCTTCTAAGAGCCCCCCACATGGTCCGTACGACTGAGCTGGCGATGCCGCTGATCTCCGCTGTGGAGGGGGCGTCACACAGGGGCACTTACCGCTCCTGACTAGAGGTGGGGAGTTTGGATCTTTGGCTTCAGTTGCTGACAAGTGACCCGGAGCCGGATAGGTAATAAGTGTCCGATCAGTGGTGACCGGACTGAGGACTAGGAAGGGGGGGCTGGGGGCCTGATCTGGGCATTATACTGAGTGGGGGGCTGGGGGCCCTGATCTGGGCATTATACTGAGTGGGGGCCCTGATCTGGGCATTATACTGAGTGGGGGGCGCTGCTGGGGGCACTGATCTGGGCATTATACTGAGTGGGGGCCCTGATCTGGGCATTATACTGAGTGGGGGGCTGGGGGCACTGATCTGGGCATTATACTGAGTGGGGGGCTGGGGGCCCTGATCTGGGCATTATACTGAGTGGGGGGCTGGGGGCCCTGATCTGGGCATTATACTGAGTGGGGGCCCTGATCTGGGCATTATACTGAGTGGGGGGCGTTCTATTCTATGGACAGCACTGCGAGGGCTTTATACTGCTGCAGCCGGTCAGAGACTCCGTGTATTGTTCTAGAAGTCGGATCATTGGATTCTTAGCCTCAGTGCACGACTCCCTGGACCGTGTGCGCCTCCGCTCTGATTGATTGGCTGCTGGCCTCCCCTCCTCCGACATGAATCGGACATCACTGCTCCTGACCTGCTGCGAGTCCGGGCAGACATTGCTGCTGTAGAGGGTTCGTCCCCTGTGTGTAATGGACTGCTCCTCCACGGCCGCTGAATTCTGACCGGACTGTAATTGAGCGGGAATTTCAAAAGCCAGAGATAAGCCAATCACTGTAAAGCACTTGTCCTATAGCTCCGCCCCCTTCTCATGCTCTGCGCTGGTGTCCGGGGATAGAGCGCACGGCGGGGCTCACATCCATCCATTAGCAGATCACTACTGCCCTCATTCTCCTCACTGGCTGACCACTACTCCCCTCATCATCCTCAGTACCATATAACTACTTCACTCATTCTCCTCATTGCCCAACTTCTCTCTGGCCGATCATTACTCCCCCATCCTCCTCACTGTCTGATCACTACTCCCCTCATCCTCCTCACTGTCTGATCACTACCCCCCCCCCCTCCTCAGTAGCCAATCACTACTTCCCTCATTCTCCTCACTGGCTGACCACTACTCCCCTAATCATCCTCAGTACCATATAATTACTTCACTCATTCTCCTCATCGCCCAACTTCTCTCTGGCCGATCATTCCTCCCCCCATCCTCCTCACTGTCTGATCACTACTCCCCCATCCTCCTCACTGTCTGATCACTACTCCCCCATCCTTCTCTTTGGCCGATCACTACTCCCCCTCATCCTCCCGATCTGGTCTATAATGAGGGAATAATCCGCCTCGGACATGAGGCTTCCATGTATTCACACAATGCGGCAGCTCCGTCCTAGAGAAGGTGGGGGCTCTGAGAAGAGCGGGGGGCGGAGCAGCAGGAGGGGCGGAGCTCACAGCCATTCATTCAGATGAGCCGGGGGCGGAGCTTGTCCACGGCCGCTGAATTCTAACCGGACGGTAATTGAGCGGGAATTTCAAAAGCCATGGTACTAGTTCTATAGCCCCGCCCCCAGAGCCTGCTCAGTATTAACCCGTCAGTGGCCTCCTTCTACTGGTGTCCAGGGATAGAGCGCAGCGGCGGCATCACTACCAGCAGAGGGCGGCGAGCAGTGAGGGGCGGTTATCAGCAGAGCAGCGAGGCCCTGATAGACGGAAGAGAGCTGCTAGCCCCGCCTCTCGACGCCCCGGCTCAGCTGAATGGATGGATTCGAGCTCTGCCCCTCCTGTTGCTCCGTCCCCCGGCTCAGCTGGATGGATGGATGTGAGCCCCGCCCCTCTATTTGCTCCGCCCCCGGCTCAGCTGGATGGATGTGAGGCCGCCAATTAGGAGCAGTGGAGACACCACGTGACCCTCTCCTCCAGTAGATCGGCGCGCAGTCAGCAGCAGCTCATTTGCATGGCCCGTGTATAAATACCGCCGCGGTGGCAGGAGGAGAACAGACGAGATTTTGTCCTCAGTCAGAATGCCCGATCCCGCCAAGTCCGCCCCAGCGCCCAAGAAGGGCTCCAAGAAAGCCGTCACCAAGGTCCAGAAGAAGGACGGCAAGAAGCGGAGGAAGAGCAGGAAGGAGAGCTATGCCATCTACGTCTACAAGGTGCTGAAGCAGGTCCACCCCGACACCGGCATCTCCTCCAAGGCCATGGGCATCATGAACTCCTTCGTCAACGACATCTTCGAGCGCATCGCAGGGGAAGCCTCCCGCCTGGCTCACTACAACAAGCGCTCCACCATCACCTCCCGGGAGATCCAGACCGCCGTGCGCCTGCTGCTGCCCGGAGAGCTGGCCAAGCACGCCGTCTCCGAGGGCACCAAGGCCGTCACCAAGTACACCAGCGCCAAGTGAGCGCCGCTCTCCGGACCCAAAGGCTCTTCTCAGAGCCCCCACCCTGTCTCCAGCGGAGCTGCTCCCGGGTCTCCCCGTTGTTCTCACAGTGGCTGCGGTTTTCCTCCCTGTCAGCTCGATGAGATGCGGTAACGCTATCGGAAGTTACAATACAAGCTCCCCTCATCCTCCTCCTCCATGCCCGATCACTACTCCCATCATCCTTCTCCTCAGTGTGGCGCTCCCTGGAGAGAGGCTGTGCGGCCGCTCAGTGCAGGACAGGAGGACGAGGCTCCTACGGGCACATAACGGCTGCGGGGTCCAGAGCTCTGCTATTGGCTGGGAGAGCTCAGGATCTCGTCGCTCGTTTGAATTTCCCGCCTATAGTTGAGCTGCGGATTTACAGGTGGAGCCGGTCATGTGACCTGTACCAGCGCCGCTCATTGGCGGGACGGATTAACCCCTCAGTCTCCGAGCACAGCTCGTCTCGTAGCTGCGGTGGAGAATACCCAGGGCTCGGGATTTACAGATTATTGGGGGGTTTCTGTAATGTAGACCTCCGGCTGTACTGAGCACAGGGCGCCGCTGATCTCCTGATGGGCGGGCGGTGTTAACCCCTCAGTGGAATTGTAGCTCCTCCTCCCCGGGAAGATGTGGGCGGCTCTGAGAAGAGCCTTTGTGCTGTGAGGACGGAGGCGGCGGCGGCAGCATTAACCCCCGAAGCCGTAGAGAGTGCGGCCCTGGCGCTTGAGCGCGTAGACCACGTCCATGGCGGTGACGGTCTTCCTCTTGGCGTGCTCGGTGTAGGTGACGGCGTCCCGGATGACGTTCTCCAGGAAGACTTTCAGCACCCCGCGAGTCTCCTCATAGATGAGGCCGGAGATGCGCTTGACGCCTCCCCTGCGAGCTAGGCGGCGGATGGCAGGCTTGGTGATGCCCTGGATGTTATCACGGAGCACCTTCCTGTGCCGCTTGGCGCCGCCTTTCCCGAGCCCTTTCCCTCCTTTACCGCGACCAGACATCTTCTAGGTGTGAGGAGCAGAGAGCAGTGACTGCTCAGCCCAGAGCCCTCCTTTATATGGAGCATGGGCGGACCTGAAAGAGAACTGGGGGCGGGGCTGTTCCTGAACTCCAGGCCCCGCCCTCCACCTCTGATTGGCTGAGCTCAGAAGTGCTGGTGCTTTTCATTTTCCAGCCCCCATGTTACCAGCCTGTAAATTACATCATATCCTTCGCATTAAAATAAAGTCTCTATATTATATTATCAACCTCTGCATTATATTACAGCCTCCATACTACCAGCCTCCACATTCTATTACAGCCTCCATACTACCAGCCTCAATATTATATTACAGCCTCCATACTACCAGCCTCCACATTATATTACAGCCTCCATTATCCCAGCCTCCACATTCTATTACAGCCTCTGCCTTACATTACAGCCTCCACCTTATATTACAGCCTCCATACTACCAGCCTCTGCATTACATTACAGCCTCTGCATTACATCTATGTTTCTAATACAGCCTTCATATTACATTACCTTCCTCCACATTATATTACAGCCTCCATATTACCAGCCTCTACATTACATTACAGCCTCCATACTACCAGCCTCTACATTACATTTCAGCCTCCACATTACATCACATTATATTACAGCCTTCATATTACCAGCCTCTGCATTACATTATAGCCTCCATATTACACCTATGTTTCTATTACAGCCTCCACATTCTATTACAGCCTCTGCATTATAGCATCCACCTTATATTACAGCCTCCATATTACATCTATGTTTCTATTACAGCCTCCATATTACATTATATTACAGCCTCCATATTACCAGCCTCTACATTACATTACAGCCTCCATACTACCAGCCTCTACATTATATTACAGCCTCCACATTACATTACCAGGCTCCACATTACATTACAGCCTCCACATTATATTCCAGCCTCCACATGATATTACAGCCTCCATATTATATTATCAACCTCAACATTATATTACAGCCTCCATACTATCTGTCAAGGTATATCTTTTATATAAAATATAAATATTTTATATAAAAATATAAAAATTAATAAAATAATAAAAAATGGAAATCAGTCAGGAAATCCACTAGGCGGACATAAAACGCCTTTCTTTTATCTTGAGACTCTAAATTTAATTTATGCAATTAATGAAAACAAAGGGGCAATCAATTATGCAAAATATATGTAACAATTTATTTATAAATGAGTAAAATTCCAATATAAAACTGACATAAGATCAATGGATAGACAAATTGACGCAGTACCAATAAACCACCACTAGATGGTGGTATAATCCACTATCACTTTCTCACCAGCACAGAATTATTAAAAGTAACATATGATAAGAAATAAATGATAATTTCTTTACCAAACAGACCAATACTTAATACATCAAGACAAGCTCAGGATTTTCTGTTTACCAACAGGTTATAACATGACAAAATACAGATTAATACAAGAACAATAAATGTTGTCCCTTGACTCTGTCTCAGCCTATGACAATCAAAATATAAATGATATTAATATGATATTATATCCCACTCAGCAACCAGACTATGGAAATATAATTTCCCAGAGTTTTCCTCTACTCAGATAATGTCTAATCTCCCATTAGCAATATGCATCTTTGCTAAGAGGACAACTAGCATTAGGGAGGTGATTAACACTATATGTTCCCACAATATGGGAACTCTTGACTATACGCTGAGAGGAATATCTTAATAATATCACAAGCAAAAATATAACATACGTTACCAAGTCAAGGATGGACAGATTTCGGGTGTGATCAGTTCTTAAAACTCTTCCAGTGGACAAAAATTAATCCAAGTTTCTTTTTGTTGTTGAAGTGAATTGTTAGTTGCAGTTGTTTCAGTTGAAGAGTGTAGATAGCTGGATAGATAGCTAGATAGATCTCCTAACCTCTTACATGCATAGTTTATACCCCATGTTATCTAAGAATTCCTCCCCTTCTAGATTAGGGATCTCCAATCAGACAAGATGGGTGTGTTCGTATGCAGATACCAATGATGTCATTTTAACCCTTGGAACACTGGTGAAAATGCCATACTATTATCAATTTACCTCTAGATGGCACTGTTGTACTACATAACAATTCCAACATTAATTCTAAATATCTAATAATGACCTTATTAACCTCTTGAACATACATCAGTATTAAGGGTTTCTTCCCGACATTTTAATTACCCCTAATCTAGACATGTTGGAGTCACCATCTCCTACTGTCTTCTTAGGGACAATGGACAATGGTTCCTTTTACTTAACATCCGGATTCATTAACTTGCCTACATGGCTGGCTAATAATATTTAGCTCTCCTCATGAAAACCAATTAGTAGGAAGGCAACTCAAATACTTTTCTAAACCTTAAAAGTCTATATGGTCAGTGGGATATATACGGCATAAAATATATATTCTAAATTATATATATATATATATATATATATATATATACACACATCGATACACTGTTATACATAGATGACATATTATATAAGTCATTGGTTAAGATATGTTGCAAATTTAAATACACCACACAGGAATATATAGAATATAATTATGAAGACATGAATGGGACATTCATACACCCAATGCTTTCTACAAAGTAGACCTCCCTAATGATTTTGTAATGAAGTAAAATAATACATTGCTATTCAAATGGTTGTTTCTCACAGATACATGTCTGTAGGGCCCATTATAGTATTAGACGGATATACTACATCTGCTCACTATAATTTTAAAAGACAATATACTCTATGTCCCCACAAACATGTTCCCAAATTGAACTCAGCATAACCTCATCTCGGCCTGTTTCAATCCTATAGAGAAATATCAGACTCTGGTTCAATCTGTGATTACACTTAAAGGCAATGGGCATTGCTATTTAGACCATAATATCTTTAGATAAGATTGTACATTTATGAAAATGCACGACATATCAGCCTCCACATTCTATTACAGCCTCTGCATTATAGCCTCCACCTTACATTACAGCCTCCATACTACCAGCCTCCACATTCTATTACAGCCTCTGCATTACATTACAGCCTCCACATTACATCTATGTTTCTATTACAGCCTCTATATTACATTATCTTCCTCCACATTATATTACAGCCTCTATACTACCAGCCTCCACATTCTATTACCAGCCTCTACATTACATTACAGCCTCCATACTACCAGCCTCCACATTCTATTACAGCCTCTGCATTACATTATAGCCTCCACCTTACATTACAGCCTCCATATTACATCTATGTTTCTATTACAGCCTCTATATTACCAGCCTCTACATTACATTACAGCCTCCATACTACCAGCCTCTACATTACATTACAGCCTCCACATTACATTACCAGGCTCCACATATTATATTATCAACCTCAACATTATATTACAGCCTCCATATTTAAAGCCTCCACATTACATTATAGTCTCCACATTACATCACAGCCTCTATATTATATTATCATCCTCAACATTATATTACAGCCTCCATACTACCAGCCTCCACATTATATTACAGCCTCCATTATCCCAGCCTCCACATTCTATTACAGCCTCTGCCTTACATTACAGCCTCCACCTTATATTACAGCCTCCATACTACCAGCCTCTGCATTACATTACAGCCTCTGCATTACATCTATGTTTCTATTACAGCCTTCATATTACATTACCTTCCTCCACATTATATTACAGCCTCCATATTACCAGCCTCTACATTACATTACAGCCTCCATACTACCAGCCTCTACATTACATTACAGCCTCCATACTACCAGCCTCTACATTTCAGCCTCCACATTACATCATATTATATTACAGCCTTCATATTACCAGCCTCTGCATTACATTATAGCCTCCATATTACACCTATGTTTCTATTACAGCCTCTACATTCTATTACAGCCTCTGCATTATAGCATCCACCTTATATTACAGCCTCCATATTACATCTATGTTTCTATTACAGCCTCCATATTACATTATATTACAGCCTCCATATTACCAGCCTCTACATTACATTACAGCCTCCATACTACCAGCCTCTACATTATATTACAGCCTCCACATTACATTACCAGGCTCCACATTACATTACAGCCTCCACATTATATTCCAGCCTCCACATGATATTACAGCCTCCATATTATATTATCAACCTCAACATTATATTACAGCCTCCATACTACCAGCCTCCACATTCTATTACAGCCTCTGCATTATAGCCTCCACCTTACATTACAGCCTCCATACTACCAGCCTCCACATTCTATTACAGCCTCTGCATTACATTACAGCCTCCACATTACATCTATGTTTCTATTACAGCCTCTATATTACATTATCTTCCTCCACATTATATTACAGCCTCTATACTACCAGCCTCCACATTCTATTACAGCCTCTGCATTACATTATAGCCTCCACCTTACATTACAGCCTCCATATTACATCTATGTTTCTATTACAGCCTCTATATTACCAGCCTCTACATTACATTACAGCCTCCATACTACCAGCCTCTACATTACATTACAGCCTCCACATTACATTACCAGGCTCCACATATTATATTATCAACCTCAACATTATATTACAGCCTCCATATTTAAAGCCTCCACATTACATTATAGTCTCCACATTACATCACAGCCTCTATATTATATTATCATCCTCAACATTCTATTACAGCCTCCATACTACCAGCCTCCACATTCTATTACAGCCTCTGCATTACATTATAGCCTCCACCTTACATTATAGCCTCCACCTTACATTATAGCCTCTACATTCTATTACAGCCTCCATACTACTAGCCTCTGCATTACATTATAGCCTCGACCTTACATTACAGCCTCCACATTACATCTATGTTTCTATTACAGCCTCCATATTACCAGTCTCTACATTACATTACAGCCTCCACATTACATTATCAGGCTCCACATAATATCACAGCCTCCACATTATATTCCAGCCTTCACATGATATTACAGCCTCCATATTATATTACAGCTTCCACATTATATTATCAACATTATATTACAGCCTCCATATTTAAAGCCTCCATATTACATTATAGCCTTCACATTACATTACAGCCTCTATATTATCAACTTCAACATTATATTACAGCCTCTATATTTACAGCATCTTCATTATATTACAGCCTCCAAATTACCAGCCTCCACATTACATCACAGCCTCCATAGTATATTGTCAACCTCAACAACATATTACAGCCTCTACATTACATTATAGCCTCCACATTATATTACAGCCTAATTATTGCCAGCCTCCATGTTACATTACCGGCCTCCACATTATATTACAGCCTCCGTATTTCCGGCCTCCACATTATATTACAGACTCCATATTATTGTCCTCTAAATTACATCACATCCTAAACATTACATTACAGCCTCCACATTACATCACAGCCTCTACATTATATTACAGCCTCTATATTACCAGCCTCTGCATTACATTATAGCCTCCACCTTACATTACAGCCTCCACATTACATCTATGTTTCTATTACAGCCTCCATATTACATTACCTTCCTCCACATTATATTACAGCCTCAATATTACCAGCCTCTACATTACATTACAGCCTCCACATTACATTACAGACTCCACATTATATTACAGCCTCCACAATATATTACAGCTTCCACATTATTTTCCAGCCTTCACATGATATTACAGCCTCTATATTACATTACAGCCTCCATATTATATTATCAACCTCAACAACATATTACAGCCTCTACATTACATTATAGCCTCCACATTATATTACAGCCAAAATATTACCAGCCTCCATGTTACATTACCGGCCTCCATATTATATTACAGACTCCATATTACCGTCCTCTACATTACATCACATCCTAAACATTACATTACAGCCTCCATATTACCAGCCTCCACATTACATCACAGCCTCCATAGTATATTATCAACCTCAACAACATATTACAGCCTCCACATTATATTACAGCCTCTATATTTAAAGCCTCAACATTACATTATAGCCTCCACATTACATCACAGCCTCTATATTATCAACCTCAACATTATATTACAGCATCTATATTATATTACAGCCTCCATATTAACGGCCTCTACATTACATCACAGCCTCCATATTATATTATCAACCTCAACAACATATTACAGCCTCTACATTACATTATAGCCTCCACATTATATTACAGCCTAAATATTACCAGCCGCCACATTACATTACAGCCTCCATGTTACATTACCGGCCTCCACATTATATTACAGCCTCTATATTACCAGCCTCCATGTTACATCACCGGCCTCCACATTATATTACAGCCTCCGTATTACCGGCCTCTACATTACAGTCTCCATGTTACATTACCGGCCTCCACATTATATTACAGACTCCATATTACCGTCCTCTACATTACATCCTAAACATTACATTACAGCCTCTACATTATATTACAGCCTCCATATTACCAGCCTCCACATTAAATCACAGCCTCCATAGTATATTATCAACCTCAACAACATATTACAGCCTCTACATTACATTACCGGCCTCCACATTATATTACAGCCTCTATATTACCAGCCTCCATGTTACATCACCAGCCTCCACATTATATTACAACCTCTATATTACCGGCCTCTACATGTAATGCATATTTTGCCAATCCCCTGCCCATTGAGATGGGGGGTCACCGTTTGTGGCCTTCATCTACTGGAGGATGGCTGCCAGGGCGACGTTCCATGGCGCACATTCCTACCAGTGGTGGACAGATGTGGATTAGCGCGTGCGCCGCCGGTGGAGGACCCCGTGCTGCCTATTGAGGAGGAGGCTGAGATGTCTCTTTACGGCATTATTGGAGGACGATGCCTTCTGTGTCTGTAAGGCTAGCCCAGAGCGCTGACCTCTAGAAGTCCTCCTCCAACAGAACGGTCCCCTGATATCCCCGGCACCAGTAGTATGGGAAGCAGACAAAGCCACGGCCAGAGGATAGCTGATCTCCATAGGCAGAGAGACTGTCAGATCCCAGCAGTCCAGCAGGAGACCCACCATCCCTGGCGGCAGCCTCCACCGCTCACAGCTGCCCCGCTGCCATTCTGCTGCCATCTCTACGTCTGTGAAGCCTTCCTTCTCTGCTCATGGAGACAAAGCATCAGAAGCCGCGAGCCGCGCAGTGATGAGCGAGCGCTCGGCCGAGTAGCGCCATGCTCCAGTCTCCTCCCCGCACGTCTGGCGCCTTCTTAGCAGCCAATAACCATGCAGGTAAGTATCGCCATCGGCCATGTTCTCTCCTGGCATCACAGTGACTGGCTGGCCGGAGCGCGTCCTGCTATATGGCCCCCGGTCACGGGGTCGGCTCATTGCCGGTCAGGGAGATCGGGGTCGCACATTACTCTTCTCAGGACCTTTCAAAGACCCAAAAGTCCTTTTAATTGGCAGCAATTTCAAGGGCAGATTTGCACTTTTTATATATTTCTAATTGACACAAACCCCTCTCCATTGTCTCTCCTACTAGAAGGCGTCTGACTTCTGCCGTCTGTGCAGCACCTTCTGTGTATCCGGCAGAGAGCGGAAGAAGAGCCCTGAAAACAGCCGGTTGTGCCCCAGAATCTGACCACATTGCTGCTGTCAGCTGTTTAACCCATTCATCTCCGTGCTCTGCATTAGAATACCGTCTGAGCGCTTCAGGCCATATATTGGGAGAAAGTGAGAATCAGCATAGACACAAATTCCACTGAATCTGCACCCAGTTTTCTTGTCTGCGCCAGAAACCGTTACTGGCCGCGCATTGCATCTCTGCCCCGTCTGAGCGCTTCAGGCCATATATTGGGAGTAACATAGTCCTAGATATAACCGCCATCATACAGCAGTGTCTGCAGATGACAGTAATACTGTCCCGGATCTGTGCCGTGTCATATACCGCCCTGCACCTGAGGACGGTCTGTTGTGGGCAGTAAAAGGTCCGTCAGTATGAAGAAGGCCAGCACTAAGGGACGGGGGAGTGGGCGTTATGCTGATGGGTCAGGCAGAGGTCGTGGCACTGGGCGCAATGACACTGTGCCCGCTGCCGGGCACCAAAAAGAAGTAATAAAACCGCGCCCAGCAACTAACCCCTGCAGATCTATGGAGACCATCCTCTCCATACTCAGTCACTTTGGTTCCCTGTCCAGTTTTACAGTGAACCCCTCCAAATCCCAGGTCCTACATATTGGCCTCTCACCCCCTGTTCTCTCGTCCATCCAGAAGAACTCCGCATGTAACTGGCGCACCCAACAACTAACATGTCTTGGGGTGAAGCGCACTCCCTGTCTGATTTATATACAATGAAGTACAAACCCCTTCTACTCTCAATGGCCGCCCAGCTGGACTCCTTGGACTTTCCATACCTTTCCTGGTTTGGGAGGAAGAACATCCTCATGTCTCTGGTGGTAATTCCAAGACTAACCTATCTGATGCAAGTACTCCCTATTGAGACCCCCAAAAACTCTTCTATCGCCCTGAGTAAGATGATGCGCAGATCTATATGGCAGGGAGAAGCTCACCTATCTCATTTGACACGCTTACTAAATCTAGAGCTCACGGAGGTATTGCCTGACCCTGAAACTGAAAGCTATCCAACTCTCCAGGGGTGTGGCCTGGGTTAGAAGCCCCTCCCATAAAACATGGCTTCCCCTGGAGAATGCCTATCTTCACACCCCTGCCCGAGCCCTCCTGCCGGCTGACAGACCACCTCCGTCACCTAGCCTGATACCCAACCCCATGATTGGGAACACATTAAAGGTTGGGGGTGGTTCTCGGCCAGCGGTGGGGCTTTGGCACTACCCGCTCCTCTCTTACTCGTTAAAGATGTTTCAGCTCTAGCCCCTAAAGAGTTAAGAGAGAGCTGTCCTATCCCCTTAAGGTACTCCAAGCTCCCCCTATCCGACATTTTGGATTCAGATGGCCGTATACTTCCTGAAGCTGAGCTTCACATGAAGTTGGGACTACCCACTCAAAATCATATGCTTATGCACTTTCTAAGGTCAAAAGCACTTCTTCTTATAAAAATACCCCTCCCCGAGAGAAGCGAGCTGGTCTGAGAGGCCGATCGGCAATCTGCTACCCCCTCCCAAAACAGTATCAACAATATACAAGTCACTTAAGACGTCTCCTTCTTGTCCAAAACCCGCTGCAATAGGTCTATGGGAGAGGGATTTAAAGCCGACCTTCTCGTTTTCTAAAACAGCAGAAATCTCACCACATAAGATCTCTAGATGCATCCAAGAAAACAGTTACACAATTCTACTCCGCTGGTACCGGACCCCAGACAAGACCTGTCTTTATAGACCAGGATCTCCAGATGTTTGTTGGAGATGCCTCAAAGAAAAGGCTACCTACTTCCACATCTGGTGGTCTTGTGAACCTATCAAGGCCTGGTGGTCTGAAATAGGAAAAGCTAGCAATCAGATTTGCCCTGACCTCTTTCCCCTGCACCCCGGACCTGGTCCTGCTTACTCTGGGGGTAGGAGGAATAAGCTCACATAAGGTTCCTCTCTTCTCTCTACTACTGGCAGCAGCCAGATTGCTTTTGCCCTCCCACTGGCTCTCCTCTAAAACCCCTAAGATAGATCACTGGGTAAATAAGGTCGACCAGATCTCCAGATTTGAGGAAATCTCTCACTGGGAATTAGGGACTAGGTCTCCCTTCCTCCAGATATGGTCACCCTGGAGAAGATATAGAAACTTCTCATGACCCCCCTCTCTGCTCCATTCTGCCTCACCTGTGCTGCAGGAACCATGCTTTCACATAGGTCGTACTCTCACTGAAGCAATCCCTCCGAAGATTCCCATGTCTAACTCTTGTTATGGTTGTATTACTGTCTATATGCACTATTTTTCCCACGCACTCCGGTTTACACTGATCATGTTACATATCTATTGCCTTCATGTGTAACTATTGTTTGTATGATTTTACATGATATCACTCAATGTATGGCTATCTTTAACTACTTGATAAAACAATAAAAATTGTTAATTTAAAAAAAAAAAAACGTACCCAGCTTCATGTCCAACTAAGCTAGGCGGCGCAGGACAACACTGTCCAAGTCAGACCAGTGCCAACAGTTGGTCGGTTGGCTTGCTGAAGATAATGCTTCCAGTCGGTTAAGCATCACCCTCTCTTCCACCAAGTCCAGTCTCTGTAGCCAAGAGTCTGGTCAGCCAACTCCTCGCTCAGATCATCCTTCCTCCCACCATGGAGAGGCCTGCCAAACCAGTGACCACACACTCGGATATTCCCAGGAGCTCTTTTCAGCTCCACTATTAGATTTGGCCCTCGCGGCCAGCATGCTTGAAGAGGGACCTGAGATATTGTGCCCTGATTCCCAACCTCTTGAGCCTTCACAGTCTCAAGAAGATGACGGTGGTGAACGTCAATCATCAGTTCATGAGGTGGATGACGATGAGACACAGTTGTCAATAACTGAGGTTGTGGTTAGGTGAAGTCAGGAGGATGAGCAGAGTGAGGAAGGTGGTTGACGATGAGGTCACTGACCCAACGTGGGAAGGTGAAAATCCGAGCGAGGACAGCAGTACAGAGGGGGAGGGATACGCAGAACCGCAACAGGCTGGAAGAGGCAGTGGGGTGGCAAAAGGGAGAAGTCGGCCCACACCAAACAGGCCTGCAACCGTTACACCGATCACCCCCATGCGTAAATCAACCTTAGCAAGGGGTAGGTGTTCCGCAGTATGGCGCTTTTTTGAGGAAAGTGCAGAGGACAAAAGAGTGGTAGTTTGCAACCTGTGCGGTACCAAAATGAGCCGAGGCATGAACACTAGCAACCTCACCACCACCAGCATGATCCGCCACATGGCATCCAAGCACCCTACTAAGTGGGCCAAACGCCTGGGTCCACAATCTGGGTCTGCGGGTCACACCACTGTCTCCTCTTCCCCTGTGTTATGTGCTGTCCAATCCCCTGTCCAAGACACAGGCCCGGATGCCTCTCGCCCTGCACCTGTACCTTCAAATGAACCATCAGCAACAACATCCACTTCCCTTTCCCAGCGCAGCGTCCAAATGTCCTTACCACAGTCATTTGAATGCAAGTGCAAATACCCACCCACCCACAGGCCATAGCATTTAATTGCCAACTTTCAAAATTACTGGCCCTTTAAATGTTGCCATATAGGCTTGTGGACACTGAGGCCTTCCGCAGCCTGATGTCGGGCGCGGTCCCTCGGTATGCAGTCCCCAGCCGCCACTATTTTTCATGGTGTGCCGTGCCCGCCTTACACCAGCATGTGTCCCAGAACATCACCCGTGCCCTGACCAACGCAGTTACTGGGAAGGTCCACTTAACCACGGACACATGGACAAGTGCTGGTGGCCAGGGACGCTACATTTCCCTGACCGCACACTGGGTGAATGTGGTGGAGGCCGGGAGTGATGAGTCGTACTCGTACCCTGGGATTGCACAGGTGCTACCCACGCCCAGGATTGCGGGCCCTACGTCCATCAGGGTCTCCTCAAGCAGTTCTGTTACTGGCTCCAACCCCCACTTCTCCTCCTCCACCTCATCCTCTTCCACCTCCAGCAGCCATCAGCCATCAGTCGGTAGCTGGAAGCAGTGTAGCACTGCTGTGGGAAGGCGTCAACAGGCCGGGCTGAAGCTGATCTGCTTAGGGGACAAGCAGCACACCGCCGCAGAGCTGTGGCAGAGTATAAGGGACCAGACCGAGCTGTGGCTCTCTCCACTCAACCTACAACCAGGCATGGTTGTGTCTGACAATGGCCGTAACTTGGTGGCGGCTTTGGAGCCCGGCAACCTGACACACATCCCATGCCTAGCCCACGTCTAAAACTTAGTGGTTCAGTGGTTTATCAAAAGATACCACAATTTGCCAGAGCTACTAGTGAAGGTGCCCTGCGTGTGTGCCCATTTCCGCAAGTAGTCCACAGCTTCAGATGGACTGTCAACGCTGCTGTAGCGCTTGCGGCTTCCAGCTCACCGACTGTTGTGCCACGTGAGCACGCGCTGGAACTCTACGTTTCACATGTTGGCCAGGCTTTGTGAGCAGCAGAGGGCAGTTGTGGAATACCAGCTGCAACACGGTCGTCGCCTTTCAAATCAACTGCCACTATTCACAAGCGAGGAGTGGGCATGGACGTCTGACCTGTGTGAGGTTTTAAGAAACTTTGAGGAATCAACACAGATGGTGAGCGGCGCTAACGCTATTATCAGCGTCACCATCCCACTGCTGTGTCTACTCAAACGATCGCTGCCCACAATTAAGGACGACGCTCTGAATGTGGCAGACGAGGAACTGGGGGAGGACATCTCACAGGGTGATACCCGGACCACCCTCAGTTCGTCTTCTCAGCACGAATTGGACCGTGAAGAGGAGGAGGAGATGGAGGCTGTTGCCTCTGCTACTGAGGCTAGTACCCATGGACCTTTAATTCCATCTGTTCAGCGTGGATGGGCCGAAGAGGAGGAGGAGGAGATGGAGAGTCAGGATGACTCTCCATCTCCTCCTCCTCCTCCTCTTCGGCCCATCCACGCTGAACAGATGGAATTAAAGTTCCATGGGTACTAGCCTCAGTAGCAGAGGCAACAGCCTCCATCTTGCCTGTCGACATCTTGCCTGTTGGTACTCTGGCACACATGGCTGAATTCATGTTAGGCTGCCTTACCCGCGACCCTCGTGTTATACACATTTTATATAACACGGATTACTGGGTGTTCACCCTTCTCGACCCCCGCTACAAAAAAACTTCTCATCTCTCATTCCTGTGGTGGAGAGGACGAGTAAAATGGTGCAATACCAGAAGGTACTTGTTGAGAGATTGCTCGGGAGTTTTCCATCTGACAACGCTAGCGGCAGAGTCCATACTTCCTTAGGCAACTGGGGAAGGGAGACAAGGGGAACACACAGCAGTTCCAACAAAGGCAGGGCAACACTCTCCAAGGCATGGGACACTTTCAGGACACCCCGCCAGCACCCTCACCCTGAAGCACTGCCTAGTGGTACAAGGAGGGAAAGGTTTTGGAAAATGGTGAAGGAATACATAGCAGACCGTGTCAGCGTCCAAAATGATCACTCAGTGCCTTACAACTACTGGGTGTCCAAGCTGGACATGTGGCACGAACTTGCGCTCTACGCCTTGGAGGTGCTGGCCTGCCCTGCCGCTAGCGTTTTGTCTGAGCGGGTATTTAGTGCTGCTGGTGGCATCATAACAGGTAAGCGTATCCGCTTGTCCACTGGCAATGCTGACAGGTTGACTCAGATAAAAATAAACGTGGCCTGGATTGCCCCTGACTTCTCCACTCCACCAGAGGAACGCTGAGCTAATGGAGGAACAAACACGCAATTGAAATGTATGCTTTACAATGTACTCAATCCACAAGATTCAGATGCACTTTTTCACCTCCAGAAAAGGGTATATGTTTGAATCTTGTTTACTCCTCCTCCTCCTGTTCCATACAGTATATATGCCCTCAGTACAATGTTTTATACGTTCTGCTCACCTGTAGGTCCTCACCTCCAATGTTTCACACGGTCTATTTACCTGTAGGCCCTCACCTCCAATGTTTACTACGGTCTGCTCACCTGTAGGCCCTCACTGCAATGTTTTATGGGGTTCGCTCACCTGTAGGCCCTCACCTCCAATGTTTCATACGGTCTGCTCAGCTGTAGGCCCTCACCTCCAATGTTTCATACGGTCTGCTCACCTGTAGGCCCTCACCTCCAATGTTTCATACGGTCTGCTCACCTGTAGGCCCTCACCTCCAATGTTTCATACGGTCTGCTTAGCTGTAGGCCCTCACTACAATGTTTTATGGGTTTTGCTCACCATAAGGCCATCACTATATTGTATTATGGGGTTCGCTCACCTTCAGGTCCTCATCTCCAATGTTTCACACGGTCTACTCACCTGTAGGCCCTCACCTCTAATGTTTCATATGGTCTGCTCACCTGTAGGCCCTCACCTCCAATGTTTCATACGGTCTTCTCACCTGTAGGCCCTCACCTCCAATGTTTCATATGGTCTGCTCATCTGTAGGCCCTCACTACAATGTTTCATACGGTCTGCTTAGCTGTAGGCCCTCACTACAATGTTTCATACGGTCTGCTCAGCTGTAGGCCCTCACCTCCAATGTTTCATACGGTCTGCACACCTGTAGGCCCTCACCTCCAATGTTTCATACGGTCTGCTCACCTGTAGGCCCTCACCTCTAATGTTTCACACGGTCTGCTCACCTGTAGGCCCTCACCTCCAATGTTTCACACGGTCTGCTCACCTGTAGGCCCTCACCTCCAATGTTTCACACGGTCTGCTCAGCTGTAGGCCCTCACCTCCAATGTTTCATACGGTCTGCTCACCTGTAGGCCCTCACCTCAAATGTTTCACACGGTCTGTTCAGCTGTAGGCCCTCACCTCCAATGTTTCATACGGTCTGCTCACCTGTAGGCCCTCACCTCCAATGTTTCATACGGTCTGCTCACCTGTAGGCCCTCACCCCCAATGTTTCACACGGTCTGCTCAGCTGTAGACCCTCACTACAATGTTTCATACGGTCTGCTCACCTGTAGGCCCTCACCTCCAATGTTTCATACGGTCTGCTCACCTGTAGGCCCTCACCTCCAATGTTTCACACGGTCTGCTCAGCTGTAGACCCTCACTACAATGTTTTATGGGGTTTGCTCACCATAAGGCCCTCACTACAATGTTTTATGGGGTTCACTCACCTGTAGGCCCAATGTTTCATATGGTCTGCTCAGCTGTAGGCCCTCACCTCTAATGTTTCATATGGTCTGCTCAGCTGTAGGCCCTCACCTCCAATGTTTCACACGGTCTGCTCAGCTGTAGACCCTCACTACAATGTTTTATGGGGTTTGCTCACCATAAGGCCCTCACTACAATGTTTTATGGGGTTCACTCACCTGTAGGCCCAATGTTTCATATGGTCTGCTCAGCTGTAGGCCCTCACCTCTAATGTTTCATACGGTCTGCTCACCTGTAGGCCCTCACCTCCAATGTTTCATACGGTCTGCTCACCTGTAGGCCCTCACCTCCAATGTTTCACACGGTCTGCTCAGCTGTAGACCCTCACTACAATGTTTTATGGGGTTTGCTCACCATAAGGCCCTCACTACAATGTTTTATGGGGTTCACTCACCTGTAGGCCCAATGTTTCATATGGTCTGCTCAGCTGTAGGCCCTCACCTCTAATGTTTCATATGGTCTGCTCAGCTGTAGGCCCTCACCTCCAATGTTTCATACGGTCTGCTCAGCTGTAGGCCCTCACCTCCAATGTTTCATACGGTCTGCTTAGCTGTAGGGTCACCTCACTATCAGGCCCTCACCCGTAATGTTTTAGAGGGTAACCAGCAGGCCCTTGCTCCTAATGTTTTTGAGGGTCAGCAGCAGGCTATTATTAATAATTTTTAATGGGTGATGCCCTCCTTTATGTCTAATAAAAGGTGCATTGGAGTGCCTGTTCCTTGTAATTTTTGGCAGGCCTTTTACTTTTAGTGCATAGGGTTAGCAGGTGGTGCCTGGTCGCCTCCCATTGACTTCCATTATACTCGGGTGCTCAGCCGAGCGCACGAATATATCGCGATGTGTTCGGACCGAACACCCGAACACACAAACACTTTGGTGCTCGCTCATCACTAGTGCACACACATCGCTGAAATACAAATTAGAGGGCTGAGTTAATCAGCCCGCATTTGTGGGAGGGGCGCAGGTGCGCTTATAACTGCTTCCGGCTCTCGCTGGTTCCTTTCTGGCCCCAACGCTTGCAGGGTAGGGGACGGAGCCCCTGTTGCTATATGGTTTCGGCGGCTGTGCCTGTTAGTCTCCGGCTGCCCCCCCTGGGCCTGGGGCTGCTTTCGGTTAGGGGGGGCCGTCAGCGATGGTTCCTTCTGCCAGCCACAGCACTCGATGTTTATCAGACAAGCAGGGACAGCAGAAACCACAAGCAGCATGTCATTTTCATCTCTGGGCTTGTTTTAAAGAAGTCACTATGAGCATGTGTTCACACTTTAAATTAAATTATTTAATGGTTACTTACTTTGCATTTCTTGGCCGTTAAAAAAATAAAAGTACTAAACTTCCTAAAATTTACCTGACTAGCGGAGGGTGGAGGGCGAGTCCCGTGTTTCCGCTCCGCTTGAGCCCGACCCCTTCCACTCCTCGCTATACGTTTCTTCCTGCTCCCGCATGCTCTACCTACTTACTCTTGTATACGTTACCTATTGCTTCCAGCCTCGTGGCCCATTGTCCTCCACGCGAGGTTCAGCAAACCTCCTCTATTTACCTCCTCACTTAGGTTCAAGGTACGGTTCCTCTGCGGCTCCACATGTCGCCTCTATACAGCTTCACGCCTTTTTAGTGGTATTTGGTCACACCAATAAATCTCTTCTGCTCCCTCAAGCTCAGCCTGCCACGCCGCCAGGTCCCGTCTTCTCTATCATTCGCTTCTCCACTCAGATAATCTCGCCCAACCAAGCCAGGCCTCGGCCACCGCCTGCCACAACAATCAGGCCTCGTAGTCAATTCGCATAGGGACAACCTGCCACGTCGGTAGGTTTACGTTGGTTAATTTCTCGCCTGTTACGACCCAGGCCAGGTAGCTCAAAAATTTTAGGATCAACCAGCCAACCAGGCCGTGCCTTTGTTGCCGCCGACCTCCCCAGCCAGGTCTCATAGTCAATTCGCATAGGGGCAACCTGCCACGTCGGTAGGTTTACGTTTTATTAATTTCTCGCCTGTTACGTCGCAGGCCACGTAGCTCAAATTTCAGCATAAAGCGGCCTCCCAGATCAGGCCTCGTAGTCAAGGTCACTGCCTGTATAACTAACCAGGTCTCTCTGCCCCAATTCCCATAGGGTCAACCTGCCACGCGGGCCAGGTTTCACATTCCCAACTCCACCGCCTGCACGTTTCAGGCCACGTAGTTCAAATTCCGCCAGGGTCCACTCATCGCACTCTCTCTCTATTGTAATTCTGGTTCACCCTAGGTCGTTCGGCTCTCATCTCTTCCGGGACTTGCTCAGCAGCACTTCTCCGTTCCCTCATCTGTCTCACTAATATTTCATCTGCCTTATTCTCCATCACCATCAATTGTTATGTTCATGTTTTTTTTTCTCCTGGTCTTCAGTATTTAAGACAGCCCAGTCATGTCTCACGTGTCCGACATTGAAGACGCCATCTCCATGCCAGAGTCCCAAGTCTCCGAGCATTGGGACAGTTTCAATGGAGTCCAGGAGAAATGGGACTACTTAAAAGTGGCACTATTGAAGGCAACAGAAAATTGCATTAGGCTTGTCAGTAAAAGCAAAAATAGGAAGAGACCACTGTGGTACTCAGCAGAAGTGGCCAAAATCATTAAAAATAAAAAGATAGCATTTAGTAATTATTAAAAAAAAAATAAAAAAAAACGAGGATGACAGGCAAATTTATAAGATTAGGCAGAGAGAGGCCAAGCAAGTTATAAGAGCTTCTAAAGCACAGGCAGAAGAGAAATGAGCTCAGTCAGGGAAAAAAGGCGATAAGGCATTCTTCAGATACATAAATGAAAAAAGGAAACTAAAACAAGGAATTACCAAATTAAAAACAAAAGAAGGAAGGTATATGGAAGAAGATAAAGAACTAGCTGACTGCCTCAATGAATACTTCTGTTCAGTTTTTACAAAGGAAAATGAAGGAAATGGACCTCAGTTAGGAAGGAAGACTAATGAATCTTTTGATGCATGTGTCTTTACAGAGGAAGAGGTTCTGAGTCAGCTGTCTAAAATTACTACAAATAAGTCACAGGGGCCTGATGGGATACACCCAAAGCTATTAAAAGAGCTCAGCGGTGAACTAGCAAAACCATTAACAGATTTATTTAACCAATCACTGGCAACAGGAGTCGTCCCAGGAGATTGGAAATTAGCAAATGTTGTGCCCATTCACAAGAAAGGTAGTAGGGAGAAATCGGGCAACTATAGGCCAGTAAGCCTGACATCAATAGTGGGGGAATTAATGGAAACCATACTTAAGGAGAGGATTGTGGAACATCTAAAATACCATGGATTGAAAGATGAAAAACAGCATGGGTTTACTTCAGGGAGATCAGGTCAAACTAATCTTATAGATTTTTTTGATTGGGTGACTAAAACAATAGATGGCGGAGGTGCAGTAGACATCGCTTATCTGGACTTTAGTAAGGCTTTTGATACCGTCCCACATAGAAGGCTTATCAATAAATTGCAGTCTTTGGGCTTGGACTCCCATATTGTTGAATGGATTAGGCAGTGGCTGAGGGACAGACAGCAGAGGGTTGTAGTCAATGGAGTATATTCAGACCAAGGTCTTGTTACCAGTGGGGTACCTCAGGGGTCTGTTCTGGGACCCATATTGTTTAATATCTTTATCAGAAAAATTGCAGACGGCCTCGATGGTAAGGTGTGTCTTTTTGCTGATGACACAAAGATTTAGAAACATAGAAACATAGAAACATAGAATGTGTCGGCAGATAAGAACCATTTGGCCCATCTAGTCTGCCCAATATACTGAATACTATGGATAGCCCCCGGCCCTATCTTATATGAAGGATGGCCTTATGCCTATCCCATGCATGCTTAAACCCCTTCACTGTATTTGCAGCTACCACTTCTGCAGGAAGGCTATTCCATGCATCCACTACTCTCTCAGTAAAGTAATACTTCCTTATATTACTTTTAAACCTTTGCCCCTCTAATTTAAAACTGTGTCCTCTTGTGGTAGTTTTTCTTCTTTTAAATATGCTCTCTTCCTTTACCGAGTTGATTCCCTTTATGTATTTAAAAGTTTCTATCATATCCCCTCTGTCTCTTCTTTCTTCCAAGCTCTACATATTAAGGTCCTTTAACCTTTCCTGGTAAGTTTTATCCTGCAATCCATGTACTAGTTTAGTAGCTCTTCTCTGAACTCTCTCAACAGGGTTGATGTTCCTGGAGGAATACACCAAATGGAAAAGGATTTAGGAAAACTAGAGGAACGGTCAAAAATCTGGCAACTAAAATGTAATGTTGATAAGTGCAAGATAATGCACCTGGGGCGTAAAAACCCAAGAGCAGAATATACAATCAGTGATACAGTCCTAACCTCAGTATCTGAGGAAAGGGTTTTAGGGGTCATTATTTCAGAAGACTTAAAGGTAGGCAGACCATGTCATAGAGCAGCAGGAGATGCTAGCAGAATGCTGGGGTGTATAGGGAGAGGCATTACCAGTAGACAGAGGGGGGCGCTCATGCCGCTCTACAGAGCACTAGTCAGACCTCATCTGGAGTATTGTGCTCAGTACTGGAGGCCATATCTCCAGAAGGATATTGATACTTTGGAGAGAGTTCAGAGAAGAGCTACTAAACTGGTCCATGGATTGCAGGATAAAATTTACCAGGAAAGGTTAAAGGACCTTAACATGTAGAGCTTGGAAGAAAGACGGGACAGAGGGGAGATGAGAAAAACTGCTAAATACATAAAGGGAATCAACAAGGTAAAAGAGGAGAGAAGATTTACAAGAAGAAAAACTGCTACAAGAGGACATAGTGTTAAATTAGAGGGGCAAAGGGTTAACAGTAATATCAGGAAGTATTACTTTACTGAGAGAGTAGTGGATGCATGGAATAGCCTTCCGGCAGAAGTGGTAGCTGCAAATACAGTGAAGCAGGTTAAGCATGCATGGGATAGGCATAAGGCCATCCTTCATATAAGATAGGGCCAGGGGCTATCCATAGTATTCAGTATATGGGGCAGACTAGATGGGCCAAATGGTTCTTATCTGCCGACACATTCTAGGTTTCTGTTTCTATCCTAGTTGCCCCCTCCCGCGGCAGTCCCCTCAACTTCCTGCTGCCCCTCTCCAGGTAGGGTTCTCAGCACCCCCTATAGTTCCCCCGCACACTTCATCCCTGAGAACATCAGGAAGGATATTTTGGCAGGGAAAGACATAAATCTGGCCTCCATACTTATCACCACTCATAATACTACAGAGAACAAGACCATCACCTGCGGCGACGTGTCCGTAGTCCTTAAATCTAAGGACGCCCATCTCAACAAGAAGCTTTCCATCCTAGAAATTGTCCTGGTTTTTAGCCTTTTCCGGGACATCATCTGTTCCGGCCAGCCGGGGAGACGGGAGGAGCTGGACACGTAGATCTATAGGGTCACCGACCTGGGCTATAAGTATGGCGGCTTCGCCTTTTACGATTACCATCGCTCCTTCTCAGCGAAAGGCGCCGCAGCAACCGCACAGTTCAATCATGTCACCAACTCGGCTGTGCTAGACATGGAACTCTTTTGCCGGCATTTCGCAGGTCTTAAAGCCCCTTCCTGTGCTTCCTGCCAGTCTATACTCCATACATCTGACTGGTGTCCTAATTTAGCCTCCACTTTCTCGGCCACTCCTGTTCCTGGCCGGTCAGGCCTCCCAGGCAGGTACCAAATTTAGATAAGCTGGGTAGACCCATAGTCCTGCTGGGCAGGAATCAGATATGTAATAATTACAATCTGTCAGCTTCCAACTACAATAAGTGCCGAGCCCTCCATATTTGTACAATCTGTTTCAGGGCCCACCCCAAAACTACCTGCCCCCAGAGATCTAAGCAGTCCTGACTAGGCAGGGTTAACGTAGAGTTGCTCGCAACTCTACTGCAGGACCACCACGAGCCCTCCTGTAATGTAACGCCTAGCACCCCGACCAGGTACCTCCGTCGATAGATGCTCCTAGTGCTTTCCGAGGACTCCAAGCACTCCACTTGACACCGTCAGCACTGCAGACCCCACGAACCGCCGAAGCTTGGTGGAGGTCTCCTACCCACCCTGGACCTACGACAAGGCTCCAGGCTCCAGTGGGTGAACCTCTCCTAAATCCAGAGACAGGAACCAGGAGCAAGCTCTTACAAGAGCTTATACTCAGGGGAGTATTGTGATATAGCAATCCCCAAGAGTGTAGTTATTCCATCCCCCAAACATGAGCCAAGACTTCATGAAGGTATAAAACAGGAACACTTAATTGAGGGCTACCCACCCGTATTTATGCAGGTCCACATCTGGTGGACACGCCCCTAGTGGACCAGAAGGAAGACTGTGACACAGGACAGATATGCAGCAACTCAGGATACACAGACACAACACATCCCCACAATGCATCATGGTTTCCTCCTCTCTGCCCTGGAGACACCCGAGGAGTAATCCAATCATCTCTCAAGACAAAGGGAAATCGCCAATACACATGTGGGGACAACCGGACAGAAATCACCACCCAAACACACAATGTCACACCCCCACAGCAAACACAGACATTTAACATATCCCAGATAGCTCAAGTCTGAGTGCATATCATTAGGTGAATGGCACTCAAAATACACAAATACAATAAAATTAGCTATCTGGGTACCCTCACATAACAAAATACAATTGCAAAGACAGATTTAAGCTGTGCAGCCGGTCTGTCTGCTCCTTTAAAGTTAGTATGGGCCATAATCCTGAGGCAAGAGGCTGATAAACAGGACTCTCCGAAACCCAGTGGCGAGGTTGGTTTCGCCACACCTCCTTCGTCCAGTTCCTCATTTCTGGCTTCACAGAAGGGTTCCACACAGGGCTAGTAGCTTTGCCCCAGTCTACTTGGGAAGGGGACAACCTCTTATCCGCAGTTAGGGATCCCGACTCTGTAACTTCCTTGCTCCAATCCGAGCTTCAAAAAGGTTTCCTGATCGTCCCTTTTTCCTCAGTGCCTTTCGATTACTGGAGAGTCAGTCCCATCGGGAAAAATATACAAATAAAAAGCGTTTAATCTACGACCTGTCCGCTCCTGATGGTTCTCATATACCCAGCCTCAACTCCCTAATTCCATCCGAGGAGTTTTCTATGCGTTATTCCTCAGTGGATGAAGCCATTCAGCTGATCCTGCTGGCAGGCAGGGGAGCTTGGTTAACAAAAGTCGATATCGCTGATGCCTTCAAGCTGCTGCCTGTCCAGGCTCAGCTCTGGAAATTTTACGGTATCAAGTGGCAGGATAAGTATTATTTCGCCAACAGGTTGACCTTCGGTTCCAAGAGCAGTCCTTGGTTGTTCGACCAGTTCGCCCAAGCGCTGCACTGGATGTTGGTTAACCATTGCCACTGCCCAATGGTTATCCACTATCTGGATGATTTTCTCTTAGTCGAAGCACTGGGTCGTCTACCTGACAGGCTAGCGTTCCTTTTACAATGAATTTCAAATCTAAATGTCCCAGTTGCAACTTCAAAAACAGAGGGCCCCGCCACGGCTGTAACCATCCTAGGCATCTTCCTGGACTCCATAAAAATGGAGGCACGGCTGCCAGAGGAGAAACTCACAAAAATCAAAGATGACATCTCCAAATCGCTAGTTTCTAATACCCTCACTAAAACAGAGTTACAATCCTTGCTAGGCATGCTAAACTTTGCCACAAGAGTTATGCCCCAAGGTAGGGCCTTCATCTACAGGTTTCTTCAGCTATTGCCCACGGCCATAGATCAGGGCTCCCCAGTGCACTTGGACTCCCAGGCCCTAGCCGACCTGTCCATGTGGGACGAATTCTTGTCCCAATGGAACAGTGTTTCCCTGTTTGTGCCACAATGAAATCCCGCCTTTCCTACTGTCTTTTCGGACGCGCAGCTTCCAGCGGTTTCGCCGCAATTTTCAACAAACATTAGTTCACAGGTCCATGGCCGTCCGAAATCCTGTCAGACAAGGAAGCCCTTAGATCTTCGCCCCTCTTGGAAATTTACCTCATATTTGCAACCGCTCAGCTATGGGGCAGTTGTTGGGCCAATTCCCCAGTTGTTTTTGTGACTGATAATCAGTCCTTAGTAGAAATCCTCGCCAAAGGTAGTTCCAAATCCCCCAGAGTCATGTCCTTTGTACGCAAACTGGTCTGGCTTTCCATGTGTCACAACTTCCATTTCCTCTGTCAACATATTCAGGGTTCCAAGAATCTAGCAGCCGATGCTCTGTCACGATTCAACTTTCCCGCTTTCTTTCAGGTGGTGCCAGAAGCAGACCGAATAATATTAACCCCGCCAGCCTTCTACACACTGACAATGGACTGAGCATGCACCCCGCAGCCGCCAAGGCCCTCATCCACAAATCGGGAGTACAGCATTATTCCATGCTCGAGTGTCCTGGTAGTGCGTCAATATTCTCTTCCCACGCAGTTAAAGCTACCCTCAGGGGTATTCAGAAATCTACTAAGGAGACCGCCCCCGTCAGGCAGCCGGTATCAGGTGACCTTTTCAGGAAATTGTCCACCTCACTAGACGGGAATCCTTTTGGGCCATACCCTAGCATCATCATCAAAGCCACCATATATTTAAGTTTTTATGGCTTCCTGAGACCAGGAGAGTTTACCAGCACCTCCTCTAGAAACAGGGGTCCATCAAAGGGCCAGCTAGAATGGCAGCACAACCACTTTATCTTCCGTCTCCCGTCTTCAAAAGCCTCCCAAACAGGTCCTCCAGTGATCATTAAGTATTTCGAAACTCTCAACACTTGGTGCCCAGTCCAAGTCCTCAGAAAACTTCTTACGGTATTGGGCGACGCTCCGGCCGACAGTCCCATGCTTCCTTTCAAGAACAGTCCTTTAACCTCTTCCCAATTCATTTTCCACGTACGGTCCTTAGCCTCCGGCCTAGGCTTTGATCCTGCCGCCATATCCGGGCATTCCTTCAGAATCGGAGCTGCCTCCACGGCTTCGAAGCACGGGGTGCCCGGACATGTCATTAATAGAGTTCAGCGAACCAGAACTGTAAAGTTCAGGTTCGTACCGAACTTTAGGTTTTTCGGCACCCGGACCCGAACCCGAACATTTACGTAAAAGTTCGGTGTTCGGCGATTTTTATGGCGCTTTTTGAAAGGCTGAAAAGCAGCCAATCAACAAGCGTCATACTACTTGCCCCAAAAGGCCATCACAGCCATGCCTACTATTGGCATGGCTGTGATTGGCCAACTGCAGCATGTGACCCAGCCTCTATTTAAGCTGGAGTCACGTAGCGCCGCACGTCACTCTGCTCGGATTAGTGTAGGGAGAGGCTGCAGCTGCTGTGAGGGAGAGATCAGGGAGAAATCAAGAACTGGTTTATGTACTCAGCGATCTACAGAAAAAGTGTTTTGTGGGTGCAGTGCACTATTTTTTTAAGCCTCCCCTGAGCCAACTACTGCTGAAAACGGACTTTTTTTTCTTCATTTCATCAATATCAATACCTGATCGGCAGCCATTTTATGCAACGATAGTGCACCAGCTTAGGCTATCTGCAAGTCCAGAAATACAGCTTTGGCATACTGGGGTGAAAAAACCCTCTAATATACTGCACATCTGGGATAAGACGTGCATAAGTGACTGTCACATTTAGGCCACAAATACCGCTGTCGTATTGAGTTCAAAAAAATTTTTTTTAGTGCAATACCCTACATCAAGGTTTTTATTGGCGGTAATTTTTTTTTAACAGACTTAACCACTTTTTACTTTGCTTGGTAAACGCTAACTATGAGGCAAACATCTAATAAGGGACGCGGTCATGGTCGTAGTGGTGGTGGAGCCTCTGGTGCAGAGAGAGGACGTGGCCGTTCTGCCACAGCTACACGTCCTACTGAACCTACTATTTCAGGTCCCAGTAGCCGCCAGAATCTACAGCGATATTTGGTCAGGCCCAATGCCGTTCTAAGGATGGTAAGGCCTGAGCAGGTACAAGCACTAGTCAATTGGGTGGCAGACAGTGGATCCAGCACGTTCACATTATCTCCCACCCAGTTTTCTGCAGAAAGCACACAGGTGGCGCCTGAAACCCATGCCCATCAGTCTGTCACATCACCCCCATGCATATCGGGGAACCTGTCTAAGCCTCAAGTCATGCAGCAGTCTCTTATGCTGTTTCAAGAGTCTGCTGGCAGGGTTTCCCAAGGGCATCCACCTAGCCCTTCCCCAGGGGTGGAAGACATAGAATGCACTGACGCACAACCACTTATGTTTCCTGATAAGGACATGGGAATACCACCTCAGCACGTCTCTGATGATGATGAAACACAGGTGCCAACTGCTGCGTCTTTCTGCAGTGTGCAGACTGAACAGGAGGTCAGGGAGGAAGACTGGGTGGAAGACGATGCAGGGGACGATGAGGTCCTAGACCCCACATGGAATGAAGGTCGTGCCACTGACTTTCAGAGTTCGGAGGAAGAGGCAGTGGTGAGACCGAGCCAACAGCGTAGCAAAAGCGGGAGCAGTGGGCAAAAGCAGAGCAGCCTTCGCCAAAACAGTTCGCCTGCTACTGGCCACCGCCACCAGGGACCGAGCACCCCAAAGGCAGCTTCAAGGAGTTCCCTGGCGTGGCAGTTCTTCAAACAATGTGCTGACGACAAGACCCGAGTGGTTTGCACGCTGTGCCATCAGAGCCTGAAGCGAGGCATTAACGTTCTGAACCTTAGCACAACCTGCATGACCAGGCAACTACATGCGAGACACGGGCTGCAGTAGAGTAAACACCTTAAAAACCAAGAAATGGCTCAGGCCCCTCCTGCTCCCTCTTCTGCTGCTGCCTAGGAATCTTCCTCCGCCTCTGGAGGAACGTTGACACCTGCCGCCCAGCAAACATGGGATGTACCACCAACACCACCACCTGCGTCACCAAGCATCTCCACTATGTCACACGGCAGCGTTCAGCTCTCCATCTCACAAACATTTGAGAGAAAGCGTAAATTCCCACCTAGCCACCCTCGATCCCTGGCACTGAATGCCAGCATTTCTAAACTACTGGCCTATGAAATGCTGTCATTCAGGCTGGTGGACACAGACAGCTTCAAACAGCTCATGTCACTTGCTGTCCCACAGTATGTTGTTCCCAGCCGCCACTACTTCTCCAGGAGAGCCGTGCCCTCCCTGCACAACCAAGGATCGGATAAAATTAAATGTGCACTGCGCAACGCCATCTGTGGCAAGGTCCACCTAACCACAGATACGTGTACCAGTAAGCACGGCCAGGGACGCTATATCTCCCTGTGGCGAAACCAACCTCGCCACTGGGTTTTGGAGGGGCCTGGCTACTAGCCTATTGCCCCAGGATTATGGGCCCTCTCATCAGCCAGGCCTCATTTCTTCACAAAGGACTAAGACTAACTTGAACCCTGGTCTAATTCGTGCCATTTTGGGATGTTGAATGTCTATGTGTATTGAAAAGGGTGGGACATTGTATACGTTGAGTAGGGAGGTCTGTTCCATTGTCTCTCTGTGTGTATTGGCGATGTCCTTTGTCCTGAGAGATAATTGAATTACTTCTTGGTTGTCTCCAGGACAGAGGACATTGTGTATTCGCCTGCCTGTGATGATGGCATCAACCCAGAGTGAGGTAATTCTATCACTGGCAGAGGGGAGGATTTTGTGTGGGAGTGTCTGAGTGTATTGTACGTGGTTATTGGCTGTTTTTACAAAACCCTGTGGGTGGTAACCTTGTTGGAAGATGTGTATAAAATGCTTGTGTGTTAAAATAAAGAGAGTTCCTGTTTTATACCTTCATGAAGTTTTGGCTCATTTTTGGGGAATGGGATAACTACACTCTTGGGGATTGCTATATCACAATATTCCCCTGAGTATAAGCTCTTGTAAGAGCTTGTTCATGGTTCCTGCTCTCTGCAATTAGGAGAGGTTCACCCACTGGAGCCTGGAGCCTTGTCGTAGGTCCAGGGTGGGTAGGAGACGGCGAGACCTCCACCAAGGGCCTACAGGTGAGCAGACCATATGAAACATTGGAGGTGAGGGCCTACAGCTGAGCAGACCATATGAAACATTGGAGGTGAGGGCCTACAGGTGAGTAGACCGTATGAAACATTGGAGGTGAGGGCCTACAGCTGAGCAGACCATATGAAACATTGGAGGTGAGGGCCTACAGGTGAGTAGACCGTATGAAACATTGGAGGTGAGGGCCTACAGGTGAGTAGACCGTGTGAAACATTGGAGGTGAGGGCCTACAGGTGAGTAGACCGTGTGAAACATTGGAGGTGAGGGCCTACAGCTGAGCAGACCATATGAAACATTGGAGGTGAGGGCCTACAGGTGAGTAGACCGTATGAAACATTGGAGGTGAGGGCCTACAGGTGAGTAGACCGTGTGAAACATTGGAGGTGAGGGCCTACAGGTGAGTAGACCGTGTGAAACATTGGAGGTGAGGGCCTACAGGTGAGTAGACCGTGTGAAACATTGGAGGTGAGGGCCTACAGGTGAGCAGACCGTAGTAAACATTGGAGGTGAGGGCCTACAGGTGAGCAGAACGTATAAAACATTGGAGGTGAGGGCCTACAGGTGAGCAGAACGTATAAAACATTGTACTGAGGGCATATATACTGTATGGAACAGGAGGAGGAGGAGGAGTAAACAAGATTCAAACATATACCCTTTTTTTGGAGGTGAAAAAGTGCATCTGAATCTTGTGGATTGAGTACATTGTAAAGCATACATTTCAATTGCGTGTTTGTTCCTCCATTAGCTCAGCGTTCCTCTGGTGGAGTGGAGAAGTCAGGGGCAATCCAGGCCACGTTTATTTTTATCTGAGTCAACCTGTCAGCATTGCCAGTGGACAAGCGGATACGCTTACCTGTTATGATGCCACCAGCAGCACTAAATACCCGCTCAGACAAAACGCTAGCGGCAGGGCAGCACCTCCAAGGCGTAGAGCGCAAGTTCGTGCCACATGTCCAGCTTGGACACCCAGTAGTTGTAAGGCACTGAGGGATCACTGAGGACGCTGACACGGTCTGCTATGTATTCCTTCACCATTTTCCAAAACCTTTCCCTCCTTGTACCACTAGGCCGTGCTTAAGGGTGAGGGTGCTGGCGGGGTGTCCTGAAAGTGTCCCATGCCTTGGAGAGTGTTGCCCTGCCTTTGTTGGAACTGCTGTGTGTTCCCCTGAGGGTGGTCCGGGTATCACCCTGTGTAATGTCCTCCCCCAGTTCCTCGTCTGCCACATTCAGAGCGTCGTCCTTAATTGTGGGCAGCGATCGTTTGAGTAGACACAGCAGTGGGATGGTGACGCTGATAATAGCGTTATCGCCGATCACCATCTGTGTTGATTCCTCAAAGTTTCTTAAAACCTCACACAGGTCAGACGTCCATGCCCACTCCTCGCTTGTGAATAGTGGCAGTTGACTTGAAAGGCGACGACCGTGTTGCAGCTGGTATTCCACAACTGCCCTCTGCTGCTCACAAAGCCTGGCCAACATGTGAAACGTAGAGTTCCAGCGCGTGCTCACGTGGCACAACAGTCGGTGAGCTGGAAGCCGCAAGCGCTACAGCAGCGTTGACAGTCCATCTGAAGCTGTGGACGACTTGCGGAAATGGGCACACACGCGGCGCACTCTCCTTCCTATGATCCTCTCAGTATCTCGGATATTTAGATCGAGTAGGTATTAAACTGTATCCTGAGAGTCCAGTGAATAGATACTTAGACTGTCCAGATGATACGTTGATCCAATGTCCAGATTCCCATTTCCGCAAACAGACAATAAAATAACTTATGGAGGAGTGTTCCCACTATTCTCGTGGGGCTCTTGCGTTTCTTCCTCTTCCATCCAACCAGTTAGTGGCTTCCTCAGGGCTGTTGAAGAACCGGCTCACATCGCCATCCGCTACTCTTAGGCGAGCAGGATATACCATAGAATACGGCAAATTCTTCTCACGTAGCCTCCTTTTCACGACGCTGAACGTGGCTCTGCGCTTTTGTAGCTCGGATGAGAAATCCGGAAAGATCATTACAGTGCTGTTTCCATATTTAAGCTCTTGTTTTGTACGCGCCATCTGCAATATATGATCTCTGTCCATAGAGTTCAATAACCTTGCAAGCAAGGGTCTTGGAGGAGCCCCCGGTAGAGGAGGTTTGGCGGGAACGCGATGTGCTCGTTCAATAATAAATGCCGCCGAAAATGCCGCATCCGGGAAGGAATCTCGGAGCCAGGTAGTGACAAACGCACATGGGTTATTACCCTCAGCTTTCTCCGGCATGCCGATAATCCGCAAGTTGTTGCGTCTTGTGCGATTCTCATAATCGTCACATTTCTGCTGCCAAAAGTTTATTTTTTGCTCCAATTCCTGTACCTTATCGGGAAGCGGTTGCAGGCGGTCTTCCACATCAGAAATCCTGTTTTCAGTCTCCTTAACGCGGTCTCGGATGGCCTGCATATCATGGCGGAGTAGGCCGATATCCACCTTCACCTCCTCTAGCTTGCCCACCATGGACGTGCGGCATACAGAAATCGCCTGTAACAGCTGTTCAGTTACTTGCTTGAGAGAGGGTTCACTGGCTGCGGCTCCCGTCTCCTCAGACACCGCATCCTCCTTCGTCCTCTCCACTGGCAATGCACTTGATCCCGCGCCATCTTGGTCTTCCACACGTGCAAACTCGCGGAGCCTGTCCACTGCAGATTGCGCCTTATTACGAGCCATTTACATTTTTTCAATGACCTTTGACCTCACAGTACATGTCAACGTTTTAACTTTACAGACTAATGGTCACTATGGACCTATTTACGTTCTTGGATCAAGTACTGTTTTTTGCCTTTTTTTTGTGTATAAAACTTCACTTTTATTTCATTATTTAAATGTACGTTATACTTTTAATCTTATTCCATCCTATTACAATGCTAAAGACACATATTAAAACTTTCAGTTGTGCGGACTGGCTCTGTGTTTTTGTTTAAAAAAAAATTTATTCTGGTAAATACTTTTTGTACTATAGTTATAATTGTTATCACAGTTGCTGCTGCCTTGTTGGTAAGGTGGACTTCTTGTTTGAAATCCCTCTATTCCTATAACACAGGGGTAGGGGGAGAGCTGGAGGGGGGGAGGAGGGAGGAGAAATAAGGAGATTAACCTGTGAATTGGTATAATCTCTTATAAAGGCATAGATGACAGTGTTCGTCACAGTCTATGCTTGATATCATACCTCTGGTATATCTCTAGTGTGTTCATATCTAGATCAAGTCTATTACCTAGTGATGGCACTACTTGTGCTTTTAGTATGCTCCTCTTATCACCTCCTATCTACCTCTCTCCATAAATCACCTTCCCCTTGTAGCCACTGCCTTCAGTATTACTTTCTATTGGCTACTGGGTCCCTGTGATACGCAGCTTTATTTGCTCATATGTTTGAGCTTAGTCCACATCATACTGCCTAAAACCTAACACTCACACACCCTGCATCCCGACATGTTTCGCTGTATACCAGCGTCTTCAGGGGATAATGCAGGTGTGAGTGTTGGGGGCGGAGTCCAGCCTTTAAAGGTTCGTTTCCGATCACATGTTTTAAGACACCAATCATTTACTGATACATAGTATCCGTTTGTTACTTTTGTTCACACCCACTGATCGTTGATTGGCCCCAGTCCGTCATGCACTGATGACTCACAGTTTCATGACGTGTCTCTAGGGTCATTAACTCATGCGCCCCGGTTTGCCCATTCTTCACTGCGTTATCGCGGGACTGTTGTTATGTTCGCGCATGCGTGAGAACTTATACTTTTTGCAGTCATCAGTTCATCACCATTAACTCAGCGCATGCGTGCGGGCTCCACACCGATTTGTCCACGCTCATACTTCACGGCCGCGCGACATATCCCTGGGGTCACCTGCACACACCTCCGGACCTGCCCGCCCTCACCGGTGCTGCCGCGAGACTGCCATTATATTCGCGCATGCGCGGGGACTTATACATTTTCAGTCATTTGATTTTCCTATCGGCTTCGCGCATGCGCATGGACTTTAACATAGGTTTGTCCACATCTGTGCTGTCACATCCTTCCAACTGGGGCTTCATTTCACTCCTAGCAGAGCCTCCTTCATATAACACTCTACTTCAGCAGGGTACCTATGTTGTGATGTAATTCCATATTTAGTTAGGTGTCTACTCTTGTTCCTCAAGCTATTCCTTTTGTTTACTTTAATAATATCTTATTCTCATGGTGTGTATATATCTTTATACGTATACATATATAAATGTATGAATGTGAGGACTAATTTTTCCTCAGGGGGAATTTTTGGTCAAATTTCTAAATATCTTCTATTAGAGAGGCAATATGTTATGGCTTATTTTTTTGTTTTTTCCTAACTCTTTGTGCCTTTTTGTTTTTTATTTTTTAATATTTTTTATTTTCATACCAGGTCATCAATCACTGGTCCATACATCCATCTCTAACTTCTCCCCTGATTCCAGATTCCAGACACCCCTCCCCACAGCCTGGGCTTCCCCATCACTACCACGGTAAGTATTTTCTTCTTCTTTTGTTTTTTAGAGGTATATATAGTTTTTTTACTAAAGTGGCAGCCCAGCTTGAGAAGGAGACCCAAGAAATACAAAAACTAAGATCTCAGCCAGAATTTAGTTCCCTGGAAATCAAACTACAAAAAAACGTTGAAAGTTTACAAACCGAGGTGAAAGAAAGGAAGCATAGGAAATATATTAGGGATAAGCGAGACTTCGAGACAGGTCAGGTATATAATAAATCTAATAGCCAGTCAATATATACTGGTAGAACCGAGTATAAACAATATACAGACATCTCTGAATCTGAAGCATCGGAGTCAGAAGGAAGCTTCCTGCAGATAAATAGGAGAGGTAGAGGTAGATTTAGGAGCAAATACCAACAAAGGAGAAATCCACAACCTAAAAATACAAATCAAGAATGGCAACAGAACCAATATCGAGTTCAAAACGTTCAGGGACAAAATATAAACCCTCAAACATCCTTGTACTCCTTACAACCTACCTCTGCATCTATAACACCATCCCTTCCTCAAACCAACACGCCCCAGGTGCTGGCACCCACTGCCCAGGTTCCTTTTTTAATGCCGGGGATACAACTCAGGGATCGGGACAAATGGGGGTACAGTCAGAAAATGTAAAGAGAGAAATGGAAATGCAGATCATAAATAGGTCCTCCGTGGTGCTAAATGTAGAGCATGAATCACTAATCCGGAAGGGACTATCATATACCCCCACCCCAAAATTTGAATGCTTCACATGGGTGAAAGATATTCACCTATTTGCCCGGAAACTTGCTCTGCATAAAGAGTTTAAGGATAAAGAGGAACATGGGAATGAGTTAACAAGTGGGGAAAAACAAGCACTAGAGACCTTAGGAGAACTATCCAGGGAAGGAGCAGGCGAGATAATAAGACCTGTCGCCCCCTTCAGCAAAATACGACCTAAATCTAGATATACTCCATCAATAGCCAGATTCGCAAATATTCAGACGTTCGTGAATCTGGTAACAGATGATCTAGAAAAAATAGGAAAGAAGAAAAATGAAATGGGGGAGAATCTTAGTCCTGAGGAAAGGAGGGCTATAGGAGAAATTACGGAACGACAAGATCTTACAATAAAACCCTCAGATAAAGGGGGAAATGTCGTATTGATGGATACAGAGGAGTATATAGGGATGGTGATGAGACTACTGGGAGATAACACTACTTATAAAAAGCTAGATAGTAACCCCACAGAAAAATATAATAAAGACCTAAAAAAGATACTGATGGAAGCAAGAGGGAAAGAACTGATTACGAAAGATGAGTATAAAATCCTGTATAAGCCTTACCCAACGATAGCAACGTTTTACGCGTTGCCAAAAATTCACAAAAAACGTGAACCAATACCTGGAAGACCGATAGTTTCAGGGAACAACAATATGTGCGAGGGTATAAGTTCCTACGTGGATGCTATCTTGAAACCCTTTGTGCAGACTCTCCCCTCGTATCTTAAGGACACAAGTGACACAGTGATAAAACTGCAAGAAATCCATGTGAATGATGAGACTCTGATAGCAAGCCTAGACGTCGAGGCTCTCTACACTAGTATACACCACGAATTAGGGATTAAGGCGGTAGAATATTATTTATACACTAAAGGAACACAATTTCATGAGCACATTAATTTAGTTATCACCTTATTACGTTTTTTACTTACACATAATTATTTTATTTTTAACGGACAATATTATTTACAGATCACAGGGACCGCGATGGGGACAGTATGTGCACCCAGTTTTGCTAATTTATTTTTGGGGTGGTGGGAAGACAAATATGTATTTATCGATCAGAATTCACATTACACAGAGCACATAATGTATTGGGCTAGATACATAGATGACATTTTGATTTTTTGGAACGGCACTACATCACAGTTTGAGACATTCACTAAAGACCTCAATAAGAACGACGTCGGCTTGCATTTCACAGCTGAGATCCATAAAAAGAGTATAAACTTTCTTGACCTTAAGATCAATATAGAAACTAATGGTGAAGTGACCACCGAAGTATATAGGAAGGCTACGGCTGGTAACAGTCTCCTTCATTGGGAAAGCTGTCACCCGAAACCCTTAAAGAAAGGTATACCGGTCGCACAATATTTAAGAGCGAAAAGAAACTGTACAAATGAAACAGCTTTCGAGGAAGAATGTAAGGTTCTGTATCAAAGATTCCTGGAAAGGGGATACCCTAGAAAGGTGCTGTATAGGGCCTATAATAGAGTCAAGAGGATGGAGAGGGAGAGTCTGTTCAAAAGAAAGGTTTTAAAAAATGAAAAAACAATACGTTGTATTGGTACCTTTGATTACCAACACAAAAAAATTTATGGCATTCTTAAAAAATATTGGCATATTTTAACATCAGATAAAGACCTAAAGGAAGTATTGCCTAAAAACCCGTCAGTGACATACAGGAGGGGACAAAACCTAAAAGATATCATGGTTCATAGCCACTTCCAGAAGAAAACAAGTACAAAAAAGAACTGGTTATCCACACAGGGGTCATACCCATGTGGTGGATGCGTATTCTGTAAGTATATGGTGCCAAAGAAAGAGTTTATAAACCCCCATGATGGGAAGAAATATACTATTAGAGAATATATCAATTGTAAGAGTACTGGCGTTGTCTACGCGATACAATGTAGGTGTCCTAAAATCTACGTGGGAAAGACAATACAGGAATTGAGGAGGAGGATCTCGAGACATCTGAGTGCCCTCAATACTGACGATGATACACCCCTAGTGAGACATATCAACAAATATCACAAAGGGAGCCCAACAGGTCTAGAAATTTGGGGGATACAGAGGGTCAAAATAGGCCCGAGACAAGGAGATGTGGATAACAAATTACAACAGGAGGAGGCAAAGTGGATATATCGGCTTAAATCATTGTCACCGATTGGAATAAATGAAGGATTCACCTTCCTACCATTTTTGTAGAACAATGTAGCAGTAAAAAGAAAAAGAATGATATAAACAAATAATAACATATTACAGTACTCCTAGATTAGCAATGATAATGCTATGTAGACAGATTATTTAGAGAGGAGCGGAGTAGACCACCTACGTGGGTAGAGAAAATGTCTCTCTTAAAAAATAAAAAATATAGTAAAAATGAAGAAATAAAGAAAAGGAAGAAAATCCAATTCCCAAAATAGAGTAAAAAAACTATATATACCTCTAAAAAACAAAAGAAGAAGAAAATACTTACCGTGGTAGTGATGGGGAAGCCCAGGCTGTGGGGAGGGGTGTCTGGAATCTGGAATCAGGGGAGAAGTTAGAGATGGATGTATGGACCAGTGATTGATGACCTGGTATGAAAATAAAAAATATTAAAAAATAAAAAACAAAAAGGCACAAAGAGTTAGGAAAAAACAAAAAAATAAGCCATAACATATTGCCTCTCTAATAGAAGATATTTAGAAATTTGACCAAAAATTCCCCCTGAGGAAAAATTAGTCCTCACATTCATACATTTATATATGTATACGTATAAAGATATATACACACCATGAGAATAAGATATTATTAAAGTAAACAAAAGGAATAGCTTGAGGAACAAGAGTAGACACCTAACTAAATATGGAATTACATCACAACATAGGTACCCTGCTGAAGTAGAGTGTTATATGAAGGAGGCTCTGCTAGGAGTGAAATGAAGCCCCAGTTGGAAGGATGTGACAGCACAGATGTGGACAAACCTATGTTAAAGTCCATGCGCATGCGCGAAGCCGATAGGAAAATCAAATGACTGAAAATGTATAAGTCCCCGCGCATGCGCGAATATAATGGCAGTCTCGCGGCAGCACCGGTGAGGGCGGGCAGGTCCGGAGGTGTGTGCAGGTGACCCCAGGGATATGTCGCGCGGCCGTGAAGTATGAGCGTGGACAAATCGGTGTGGAGCCCGCACGCATGCGCTGAGTTAATGGTGATGAACTGATGACTGCAAAAAGTATAAGTTCTCACGCATGCGCGAACATAACAACAGACCCGCGATAACGCAGTGAAGAATGGGCAAACCGGGGCGCATGAGTTAATGACCCTAGAGACACGTCATGAAACTGTGAGTCATCAGTGCATGACGGACTGGGGCCAATCAACGATCAGTGGGTGTGAACAAAAGTAACAAACGGATACTATGTATCAGTAAATGATTGGTGTCTTAAAACATGTGATCGGAAACGAACCTTTAAAGGCTGGACTCCGCCCCCAACACTCACACCTGCATTATCCCCTGAAGACGCTGGTATACAGCGAAACATGTCGGGATGCAGGGTGTGTGAGTGTTAGGTTTTAGGCAGTATGATGTGGACTAAGCTCAAACATATGAGCAAATAAAGCTGCGTATCACAGGGACCCAGTAGCCAATAGAAAGTAATACTGAAGGCAGTGGCTACAAGGGGAAGGTGATTTATGGAGAGAGGTAGATAGGAGGTGATAAGAGGAGCATACTAAAAGCACAAGTAGTGCCATCACTAGGTAATAGACTTGATCAAGATATGAACACACTAGAGATATACCAGAGGTATGATATCAAGCATAGACTGTGACGAACACTGTCATCTATGCCTTTATAAGAGATTATACCAATTCACAGGTTAATCTCCTTATTTCTCCTCCCTCCTCCCCCCCTCCAGCTCTCCCCCTACCCCTGTGTTATAGGAATAGAGGGATTTCAAACAAGAAGTCCACCTTACCAACAAGGCAGCAGCAACTGTGATAACAATTATAACTATAGTACAAAAAGTATTTACCAGAATAATTTTTTTTTTAAAAAAAACACAGAGCCAGTCCGCACAACTGAAAGTTTTAATATGTGTCTTTAGCATTGTAATAGGATGGAATAAGATTAAAAGTATAACGTACATTTAAATAATGAAATAAAAGTGAAGTTTTATACACAAAAAAAAGGCAAAAAACAGTACTTATTACGAGCCATACTCGGGTCGCGGGTCTTTCCCGACCTCCTGCCGGTTCTAGATGGAATGTTTGATGAATTAACAGGATAATGTGGAAGTTAGGTAAACTGGGCCCGGAGCTCTTCTACAGGGCCGTTTCTAGGGGCGGGTGGGCCAGGCGCTGTCAGAAGGGGGGCGCCGGCAGAGGCGCCCTCTTGTCTTTTCTCTGTCTGTTATTACTCTCGTGCCGTGCGCCCCCCTGGCTCCCTCCCTCTGATATCTCGCCTGCGCCCGAGTGCCGAGTCCTCTGTCCGTACGTACCGAGTCCAGTCACTCAGCTCCGGTACGTGCGGGCGGCACTTACTGACGTCACGCGCCTGCTCCTCCCACTTGGCGGCGCAGGCGCGTGACGTACAGTGAGTGCCGCACTGCCTGCCTGTTACCGCCCGCCCTGAGCGGTAACATTGCTGAAAAGAAGCCTGCTGGATCCGGGACAGTGGGTCACTGGGTGAGGCGACTCGGGTGCAATGGGGACAGTGACACTGTGGATGGTCTGTGGTGGGGGGGCATTAATTACAATGGGGGGCGGGGGCCACTGTGGCAGACATGAAAGTGGGGGCCACTGTCACTGTGGGGGACATTAAGTTTAATAAGGATCACTATGGACATTATTTAGAATGGAGGCTGCTGTGGTGTCATTATAACTGTATAATGTCTGATAGGCCTAGTCCTGAGTTATATTACCCTGCCCTGTATAATAATGTACCCATCCCTGATACCCCTTAGTTATATTACCCGGCTGGGATAATACAACTAAGGGGTATCAGGGTACATTATTATACAGGGCAGGGTAATATAACTCAGGACTAGGCCTATCAGACATTATACAGTTATAATGACACCCACAGCAGCCTCCATTCTAAATAATGTCCCCCCACAGGCAGGCAGTGCGGGCGGCGGCGCTCACTCACTGTACCTCACGCGCCGCCGACACATTTTTTACAATGAGGAGACACTTATTTCATCGAGCAGTTTTGAGGGCGGGGGGGGGGGGGGGGGAGTTTTTTTTGACACTCGCCCTGAGAGAAATTTTACATAGAAACTGCACTGCTCTTCTACATGCGTCCTCACATACCAGCTTCCGGCCACGCCCCCCCGCTGGGTGCGGTTTTATTACTTCTTTTTGGTGCCCGGCAGCGGGCACAGTGTCATTGCGCCCAGTGCCACGACCTCTGCCTGACCCATCAGCATAACGCCCACTCCCCCGTCCCTTAGTGCTGGCCTTCTTCATACTGACGGACTTTTTACTGCCCACAACAGACCGTCCTCAGGTGCAGGGCGGTATATGACACGGCACAGATCCGGGACAGTATTACTGTCATCTGCAGACACTGCTGTATGATGGCGGTTATATCTAGGACTATGTTACTCCCAATATATGGCCTGAAGCGCTCAGACGGGGCAGAGATGCAATGCGCTGCCATTAACGGTTTCTGGCGCAGACAGGAAAACTGGGTGCAGATTCAGTGGAATTTGTGTCTATGCTGATCCTCACTTTCTCCCAATATGTGGCCTGAAGCGCTCAGACGGTATTCTAATGCAGAGCACGGAGATGAATGGGTTAAACAGCTGACAGCAGCAATGCGGTCAGATTCTGGGGCACAACCGGCTGTTTTCAGGGCTCTTCTTCCGCTCTCTGCCGGATACACAGAAGGTGCTGCACAGACGGCAGAAGTCAGACGCCTTCTAGTAGGAGAGACAATGGAGAGGGGTTTGTGTCAATTAGAAATATATAAAAAGTGCAAATCTGCCCTTGAAATTGCTGCCAATTAAAAGGACTTTTGGGTCTTGGAAAGGTCTTGAGAAGAGTAATGTGCGACCCCGATCTCCCTGACCGGCAATGAGCCGACCCCGTGACCGGGGGCCATATAGCAGGACGCGCTCCGGCCAGCCAGTCACTGTGATGCCAGGAGAGAACATGGCCGATGGCGATACTTACCTGCATGGTTATTGGCTGCTAAGAAGGCGCCAGACGTGGGGGGAGGAGACTGGAGCATGGCGCTACTCGGCCGAGCGCTCGCTCATCACTGCGCGGCTCGCGGCTTCTGATGCTTTGTCTCCATGAGCAGAGAAGGAAGGCTTCACAGACGTAGAGATGGCAGCAGAATGGCAGCGGGGCAGCTGTGAGCGGTGGAGGCTGCCGCCAGGGATGGTGGGTCTCCTGCTGGACTGCTGGGATCTGACAGTCTCTCTGCCTATGGAGATCAGCTATCCTCTGGCCGTGGCTTTGTCTGCTTCCCATACTACTGGTGCGGGGATATCAGGGGACCGTTCTGTTGGAGGAGGACTTCTAGAGGTCAGCGCTCTGGGCTAGCCTTACAGACTGCAGCCTCTACAGACACAGAAGGCATCGTCCTCCAATAATGCCATAAAGAGACATCTCAGCCTCCTCCTCAATAGGCAGCACGGGGTCCTCCACCGGCGGCGCACGCGCTAATCCACATCTGTCCACCACTGGTAGGAATGTGCGCCATGGAACGTCGCCCTGGCAGCCATCCTCCAGTAGATGAAAGCCACAAACGGCGAACCCCCATCTCAATGGGCAGGGGATTGGCAAAATATGCATTACATGGAGAGGCCGGTAATATAGAGGTTGTAATATAATGTGGAGGCCGGTAATGTAACATGGAGGCTGGTAATATAGAGGCTGTAATATAATGTGGAGGCCGGTAATGTAATGTAGAGGCTGTAATATGTTGTTGAGGTTGATAATATACTATGGAGGCTGTGATTTAATGTGGAGGCTGGTAATATGGAGGCTGTAATATAATGTAGAGGCTGTAATGTAATGTTTAGGATGTAATGTAGAGGACGGTAATATGGAGTCTGTAATATAATGTGGAGGCCGGTAATGTAACATGGAGACTGTAATGTAGAGGCCGGTAATACGGAGGCTGTAATATAATGTGGAGGCTGGTGATGTAACATGGAGGCTGGTAATATAGAGGCTGTAATATAATGTGGAGGCCGGTAATGTAATGTAGAGGCTGTAATATGTTGTTGAGGTTGATAATATACTATGGAGGCTGTGATTTAATGTGGAGGCTGGTAATATGGAGGCTGTAATATAATGCATAGGCTGGAAATATGAAGGCTGTAATATAATGTAGAGGCTGTAATGTAATGTTTAGGATGTAATGTAGAGGACGGTAATATGGAGTCTGTAATATAATGTGGAGGCCGGTAATGTAACATGGAGACTGTAATGTAGAGGCCGGTAATACGGAGGCTGTAATATAATGTGGAGGCCGGTGATGTAACATGGAGGCTGGTAATATAGAGGCTGTAATATAATGTGGAGGCCGGTGATGTAACATGGAGGCTGGTAATATTTAGGCTGTAATATAATGTGGAGGCTATAATGTAATGTAGAGGCTGATAATATACTATGCAGGCTGTGATGTAATGTGGAGGCTGGTAATATGAAGGCTGTAATATAATGTAGAGGCTGTGATGTAATGTGGAGGCTGTTAGTATGGAGGCTGTAATGTAATGTTTAGGATGTGAAGTAATGTAGAGGACGGTAATATGGAGTCTGTAATATAATGTGGAGGCCAGTGATGTAACATGGAGGCTGGTAATATAGAGGCTGTAATATAATGTGGAGGCCGGTAATGTAACATGGAGGCTGGTAATATAGAGGCTGTAATATAATGTGGAGGCCCGTGATGTAACATGGAGGCTGTAATATAATGTGGAGGCTATAATGTAATGTAGAGGCTGTAATATGTTGTTGAGGTTGATAATATACTATGGAGGCTGTTAATATGGAGGCTTTAATATAATGCATAGGCTGGAAATATGAAGGCTGTAATATAATGTAGAGGCTGTGATGTAATGTGGAGGCTGGTAGTATGGAGGCTGTAATGTTTAGGATGTGATGTAATGTAGAGGACGGTAATATGGAGTCTGTAACATAATGTGGAGGCCGGTAATGTAACATGGAGGCTGTAATGTATTGTGGAGGCTGGTAATATTTAGGCTGTAATATAATGTGGAGGCTATAATGTAATGTAGAGGCTGTAATATGTTGTTGAGGTTGATAATATAATATGGAGGCTGTGATGTAATGTAGAGGCCGTTAATATAGAGGCTGTAATTTAATATAGATGCTGTAAATATGGAGGCTGTAATATAATGTTGAGGTTGATAATATAGAGGCTGTGATGTAATGTGGAGGCTATAATATAATGTTGAGGCTTTAAATATGGAGGCTGTAATATAATATGGAGGCTGTAATGTAATATAGAGGCTGTAATATCATGTGAAGGCTGGAAAATAATGTGGAAGCTGTAATATTATGTGTAGGCTGTAATATAATGTGGAGCCTGATAATGTAATGTGGAGGCTGTAATGTAATGTGGAGGCTGGTAGTATGGAGGCTGTAATGTAATGTAGAGGCTGGTAATATTGAGGCTGTAATATAATGTGGAGGAAGGTAATGTAATATGGAGGTTGTAATAGAAACATAGATGTAATGTGGAGGCTGTAATGTAAGGTGGAGGCTATAATGTAATGCAGAGGCTGGTAATATAGAGGCTGTAATATAATGTAGAGGCTGTGATGTAATGTGGAGGCTTGTAGTATGGAGGCTGTAATGTAATGTTTAGGATGTGATGTAATTTAGAGGACGATAATATGGAGTCTGTAATATAATGTGGAGGCCGATAATACGAAGGCTGTAATATAATGTGGAGGCCGGTAATGTAACATGGAGGCTGGCAATATTTAGCCTGTAATATAATGTGGAGGCTATAATGTAATGTAGAGGCTGTAATATGTTGTTGAGGTTGATAATATACTATGGAGGCTGTGATGTAATGTGGAGGCTGGTAAAATGGAAGCTGTAATATAATTTGGAGGCTATAATGTAATACATAGGCTGGTAATATGAAGGCTGTAATATAATGTGATGTAATGTGGAGGCTGGTAGTATGGAGGCTGTAATGTAATTTTTAGGATGTGATGTAATGTAGAGGACGGTAATATGAAGACTGTAATATAATGTGGAGGCCGGTAATGTAACATGGAGACTGTTATGTAGAGGCCGGTAATACGGAGGCTGTAATATAATGTGGGGGCCGGTAATGTAACATGGAGGCTGTAATATAATGTGGAGGCTGGTAATGTAACATGGAGGCTGTAATGTAATGTGGAGGCTGGTAATGTAACATGGAGGCTGTAATGTAATGTGGAGGCTGGTAATATTTAGGCTATAATGTAATGTAGAGGCTGTAATATGTTGTTGAGGTTGATAATATAATATGGAGGCTGTGATGTAATGTGGAGGCTGTTAATATGGAGGCTGTAATATAATGAAGATGCTGTAAATATTGAGTCTGTAATATAATGTTGAAGTTGATAATATAGAGGCTGTGATGTAATGTGGAGGCTATAATGTAATATGGAGGCTGTAATATAATGTTGAAGTTGATAATATGATATGGAGACTGTAATATCATGTGAAGGCTGGAATATAATGTGTATGCTGTAATAGAATGTGGGGGCTGTAATGTAATATGGAGGCTACAATGTAATGCAGAGGCTGGTAGTATGGAGGCTGTAATAGAATGTAAAGGCTATAATGTAATGTGGAGGCTGTACTATAATGTTGAGGTTGATTATATAATATAGAGCCTTTAATATGATGTAATTTACAGGCTGGTAATATGGAGGCTGTAATATAAGGTGGAGGCTATAATGTAATGGGGAGGCTGTAATAGAATGTGGAGGCTGGTAGTATGGAGGCTGTAATAGAAACATAGATGTAATGTGGAGGCTGTAATATAAGGTGGAGGCTATAATGTAATGCAGAGGTTGTAATAGAATGTGGAGGCTGGTAGTATGGAGGCTGTAATATTATGTGGAGCCTGGTAATGTAATGTGGAGGCTGTAATGTAATGTAGAGGCTAGTAGTATGGAGGCTGTAATGTAATGTAGAGGCTGGTAATATGGAGGCTGTAATATAATGTGGAGGAAGATAATGTAAGATGGAGGCTGTAATAGAAACATAGATGTAATATGGAGGCTGTAATGTAAGGTGGAGGCTATAATGTAATGCAGAGGCTGTAATAGAATGTGGAGGCTGGTAGTATGGAGGCTGTAATATAATGTGGAGGTTGATAATATAATATAGAGACTTTATTTTAATGCGAAGGATATGATGTAATTTACAGGCTGGTAACATGGAGGCTGGAAAATGAAAACCACCAGCACTTCTGAGCTCAGCCAATCAGAGGTGGAGGGCGGGGCCTGGAGTTCAGGAACAGCCCCGCCCCCAGTTCTCTTTCAGGTCCGCCCATGCTCCATATAAAGGAGGGCTCTGGGCTGAGCAGTCACTGCTCTCTGCTCCTCACACCTAGAAGATGTCTGGTCGCGGTAAAGGAGGGAAAGGGCTCGGGAAAGGCGGCGCCAAGCGGCACAGGAAGGTGCTCCGTGATAACATCCAGGGCATCACCAAGCCTGCCATCCGCCGCCTAGCTCGCAGGGGAGGCGTCAAGCGCATCTCCGGCCTCATCTATGAGGAGACTCGCGGGGTGCTGAAAGTCTTCCTGGAGAACGTCATCCGGGACGCCGTCACCTACACCGAGCACGCCAAGAGGAAGACCGTCACCGCCATGGACGTGGTCTACGCGCTCAAGCGCCAGGGCCGCACTCTCTACGGCTTCGGGGGTTAATGCTGCCGCCTCCTCCGTCCTCACAGCACAAAGGCTCTTCTCAGAGCCGCCCACATCTTCCCGGGGAGGAGGAGCTACAATTCCACTGAGGGGTTAACACCGCCCGCCCATCAGGAGATCAGCGGCGCCCTGTGCTCAGTGCAGCCGGAGGTCTACATTACAGAAACCCCCCAATAATCTGTAAATCCCGAGCCCCGGGTGTTCTCCACCGCAGCTACGGGACGAGCTGTGCTCGGAGACTGAGGGGTTAATCCGTCCCGCCAATGAGCGGCGCTGGTACAGGTCACATGACCGGCTCCTCCTGTAAATCAGCAGCTCAACTATAGGCGGGAAATTCAAATGAGCGACGAGATCCTGAGCTCTCCCAGCCAATAGCAGAGCTCTGGACCCCGCAGCCGTTATGTGCCCGTAGGAGCCTCGTCCTCCTGTCCTGCACTGAGCGGCCGCACAGCCTCTCTCCAGGGAGCGCCACACTGAGGAGGAGGATGATGGGAGTAGTGATCGGGCATGGAGGAGGAGGATGAGGGGAGCTTGTACTGTAACTTCCCATAGCGTTACCGCATCTCATCTAGCTGACAGGGAGGAAAACCGCAGCCACTGTGAGAACAACGGGGAGACCCGGGAGCAGCTCCGCTGGAGACAGGGTGGGGGCTCTGAGAAGAGCCTTTGGGTCCGGAGAGCGGGGGCGGCGCTCACTTGGCGCTGGTGTACTTGGTGACGGCCTTGGTGCCCTCGGAGACGGCGTGCTTGGCCAGCTCTCCGGGCAGCAGCAGGCGCACGGCGGTCTGGATCTCCCGGGAGGTGATGGTGGAGCGCTTGTTGTAGTGAGCCAGGCGGGAGGCTTCCCCTGCGATGCGCTCGAAGATGTCGTTGACGAAGGAGTTCATGATGCCCATGGCCTTGGAGGAGATGCCGGTGTCGGGGTGGACCTGCTTCAGCACCTTGTAGACGTAGATGGCATAGCTCTCCTTCCTGCTCTTCCTCCGCTTCTTGCCGTCCTTCTTCTGGACCTTGGTGACGGCTTTCTTGGAGCCCTTCTTGGGCGCTGGGGCGGACTTGGCTGGCTCGGGCATTCTGACTGAGGGCAAAATCTCGTCTGTTCTCCTCCTGCCACCGCGGTATTTATACACGGGCCATGCAAATGAGGAGCTGCTGCTGACTGCGCGCCGATCTACTGGAGGAGAGGGTCACGTGGTGTCTCCGCTTCTCCTAATTGGCAGCCTCACATCCATTCAGCTGAGCCGGGGGCGGAGCAAATAGAGGGGCGGGGCTCACATACATCCATTCAGCGGAGCAACAGGAGAGGCGGGGCTCACATACATCCATTCAGAAGAGCCGGGGGCGGAGCAACAGGAGAGGCGTGGCTCCAGGAGAGGCGTGTCTCACATCCATCCTTTCAGCAGAGCTGGGGGCGGAGCAACAGGAGAGGCGGGGCTCACATACATCCTTTCAGCTGAGCCGGGGGACGGAGCAGCAAAAAGGGAGGGGCTCACATCCATTCATAGATCTGAGTCGGAGGGCGGAGCAGCAGGAGGGGCTGGGCTCATAGCCATCTATTCTGCTAAACCGGGGGGCGGAGCAGAACTCACATCCATCCATTCAGATGAGCCGGGGGCGGAGCAGTAGGGCGGGCAGGGCTCGCATACATCCATTCAGCTGAGGCGGGGCTAACATCTCTCTTCCGTCTATCAGGGCCTCGCTGCTCGGCTGATAACCGCCCCGCCCCTCACTGCGCCCCGCCCCCTGCTGGTAGTGATGCCGCCGCTGAGTGTACTGTGCGTGCAGGGGGGTCGTGCGCTCTATCCCTGGACACCAGCGCAGCGATGGAGCCGCTCTTCTCCGCACAGTGACTACGGGACTGTTCTCCCCTTCTCCGGTGGGGAGCGGGAGAAGGCGGCCACTGACGGGTTAATACTGAGCAGGCTATGGGGGCGGGGCTATAGAACTAGCACCTTGGCATTTAAAATTCCCGCTCAATTACAGTCCGGTCAGAATCCAGCGGCCGTGGAGGAGCAGTCCATTACACACAGGGGACGTAAGTCCACCGGCGGGAAAGCTCCCCGCAAGCAGCTGGCCACTAAGGCCGCCAGGAAGAGCGCCCCCGCCACTGGCGGAGTCAAGAAGCCTCACCGCTACCGGCCCGGGACCGTCGCTCTCCGGGAGATCCGGCGCTACCAGAAGTCCACCGAGCTGCTCAAGGATATCCAGCTGGCCCGCAGGATCCGAGGGGAGAGGGCTTAGATCTGCGCCCCGCACCCAACAAAGGCTCTTCTCAGAGCCACCACCTCCTCCAGAGACGAGCTCCACTCCGCCCTTCATCCTCCACCTCTGCTCACAGGAGGCGGGTTAACCCTTTCAGCGCTCTGATCAGTAAGAGCAGTTCCTTTATTCTAAAAGCGCTCTCTGTATCTCCCCCCGTCTATCAGGGACTCGCTGACCGATAACCGCCTCCATCCTCCCTGCCCCCCGCCATCTCCACTCAGCGCTGCTGGGGGCGGAGCTATAGGACAAGTGCTTTACAGTGATTGGCTGATCTCCTGGCTTTTGAAATTCCCGCTCAATTACAGTCCGGTTAGAATTCAGCGGCCAAACCCTCCACAGCAGCAATGTCTGCCCGGACTCGCAGCAGGTCAGGAGCAGTGATGTCCGATTCATGTCGGAGGAGGGGCGGCCAGCAGCCAATCAGAGCGGAGGCGCACACGGTCCAGGGAGTCGTGCACTGAGGCTAAGAATCCAATGATCCGACTTCTAGAACAATACACGGAGTCTCTGACCGGGCTGCAGCAGTATAAAGCCCTCGCAGTGCTGTCCATAGAATAGAGCGCCTCCAGCAGCGCCCCCCACTCAGTATAATGCCCAGATCAGGGCCCCCACTCAGTATAATGCCCAGTTTAGGGCCCCCAGCCCCCCACTCAGTATAATGCCCAGATCAGGGCCCCCAGTCAGTATAATGCCCAGATCAGGGCCCCCCACTCAGTATAATGCCCAGCTCAGGGCCCCCAGCCCCCCCTTCCTAGTCCTCAGTCCGGTCACCACTGATCGAACACTTATTACCTATCCGGCTCCGGGTCACTTGTCACCAACTGAAGCCAAAGATCCAAACTCCCCATCTCTAGTCAGGAGCGGTAAGTGCCCCTGTGTGACGCCCGGACGCCTCCTCCACAGCGGAGATCAGCGGCATCGCCAGCTCAGTCGTACGGACCATGTGGGGGGCTCTTAGAAGAGCCTTTGGTTCCGGGGGGCACAGCAGCAGCAGCAGAGCCGGGCTCACTTGCTCTTGGCCGACTTGGTGCTCTCGGTCTTCTTGGGCAGCAGCACGGCCTGGATGTTGGGCAGGACGCCTCCCTGGGCGATGGTGACGCCGCCCAGCAGCTTGTTGAGCTCCTCGTCGTTGCGCACGGCCAGCTGCAGGTGGCGGGGGATGATGCGGGTCTTCTTGTTGTCGCGGGCGGCATTGCCGGCCAGCTCCAGGATCTCGGCGGTGAGATACTCGAGCACAGCGGCCAAGTAGACGGGAGCGCCGGCGCCCACCCTCTGGGCGTAGTTGCCCTTGCGGAGGAGCCTGTGCACTCGGCCGACCGGGAACTGGAGCCCTGCCCGGGAGGAGCGGGTCTTGGCCTTAGCCCGGACTTTGCCTCCTTGTTTGCCGCGTCCAGACATCGTTCTCTACAGCAGAGCACAAAACAGCAACGAAGACTCTGATGTGTGTGATCCGGGGGAGCCGCCTCCTGCCGCCTTTATAGGCTGCTGCTCCGCCCCCAGCGCCGCTCATTGGGTGGATTAGAAGCCTCCAACGGAGACAAGACTCGTGGAGAAGCCAATGAGCGGCGCTGGGCGTGGTTTATGACGCGCGTACAGGTCACATGACCGGCTCCTCCTGTAGATCAGCAGCTCATTTGCAGTTGGGGACTATAGGCGGGAAATTCAAATGAGCGACGAGATCCTGAGCTCTCCCAGCCAATAGGAGCAGAGCTCTGGACCCCGCAGCCGTTATGTGCCCGTAGGAGCGGAGCCTCGTCCTCCCGCCCTGCACTGAGCAGCCGCACAGCTCGCTGATCCGCAGCCATTCATAGCGGGAGCAGAGCTCAGCTGAAGTGTATAAGGGGAGCAGTGATCTGCCAGAGAGGAGGATGAGGGGAGTAGTGATCGGGCACTAAGTATGAGGGAAGTAGTTATATGCTATTGAGGATGATGAGGGGAGTAGTGATCGGGCACTAAGTATGAGGGAAGTAGTTATATGCTATTGAGGATGATGAGGGGAGTAGTGATCTGCCAGAGAGGAGGATGAGGGGAGTAGTGATCGGGCACTAAGGATGAGGGGAGTAGTTATATGGTACTGAGGATGATGAGGGGAGTAGTGATCTGCCAGAGAGGAGGATGAGGGGAGTAGTGATAGGGCACTAAGTATGAGGGGAGTAGTTATATGGTACTGAGGAGGATGAGGGGAGTAGTGATCGGGCACTAAGTATGAGGGGAGTAGTTATATGGTACTGAGGAGGATGAGGGGAGTAGTGATCGGGCACTAAGTATGAGGGGAGTAGTTATATGGTACTGAGGAGGATGAGGGGAGTAGTGATCGGGCACTAAGTATGAGGGGAGTAGTTATATGGTACTGAGGAGGATGAGGGGAGTAGTGATTGGGCAATAAGGAGAATGAGTGAAGTAGTTATATGGTGCTGAGGATGATGAGGGGAGTAGTGATCTGCCAGAGAGGAGGATGAGGGGAGTAGTGATCTGCTATTAATGAGGGGAGTGGTGATTGGGCACTGGGGAGGATAAGGGGAGTAGTGGTAATATAATGTGTAGGCTGTAATATAATATGGAGGCTGTAATAGAATATTGAGGCTATAATGTAATGTGGAGGCTGTAAATATGAAGGCTGTTATATAATGTTAAGGTTGATAATATAGAGGCTTTAATATAATGCGGAGGATATAATGTAATTTACAGGCTGGTAATATGGAGGCTGTGATGTAATGTGGAGGCTGTAACATAATGTTTAAGCTGTGATGTAATGTAGAGGCCGGTAATACGGAGGCTGTAATATAATGTGCAGGCCGGTAATGTAATATAGAGGCTGTATTGTAATGCAGAGACTGTAATATAATTTTGAGCCTGTAATGCAGAGGCTGGTAATATGAAGCCTGTAATATCATGTGGAGGCTGGTAGTATGGAGGCTGTCATATAATGTGGAGGCTGTGATGTAATCTTGATGCTGAAAATATGGAGGCTGTGACATAATGTTTAGGCTGTAATGTAATGTAGAGGCTGAAATTATGGAGGTTGTAACATAATGTTTATGCTGTGATGTAATGTAGATGACGGTAATATGGAGTCTGTAATATAATGTGGAGGCTGGTAATATAAAGGCTGCAATATAATATGGAGGCTATAATGTAATGTAGAGGCTGAAAATATGAAGGCTGTAATATAATGTTGAGATTGATTATACAAAATGGAGGCTGGTAGGGAGGCTGTAACAATGTTTAAGCTGTGATGTAATGTAGAGGCTGCTAATATGGAGGCTGTAATATAATGTAGAGGCTAGTTATATGGAGGCTGTGATGTAATCTGGAGACTGAATATATGGAGGCTGTAACATAATGTTTAGGCTGTGATGTAATGTAGAGGGCGGTAATATGGAGTCTGCAATATAATGTGGAGGCTGGTAATATAAAGGCTGCAATATAATATGGAGGCTATAATGTAATGTAGAGGCTGAAAATATGAAGGCTGTAATATAATGTTGAGATTGATTATACAAAATAGAGGCTGGTAGTAGGGAGGCTGTAATGTAGAGGCTGGTAATACGGAGGCTGTCAATTAATATGGAGGCTGTGACAATGTTTAAGCTGTGATGTAATGTAGAGGCCGCTAATATGGAGGCTGTAATATAATGTGGAGGCTGGTAGTATGGAGGCTGTAATGTAGAGGCTAGTTATATGGAAGCTGTGATGTAATCTGGAGACTGAATATATGGAGGCTGTAACATAATGTTTAGGCTGTGATGTAATGTAGAGGGCGGTAATATGGAGTCTGCAATATAATGTGGAGTCTGGTAATGTAATATGGAGGCTGTAATGCAGAGGCTGGTAATATTAAGGCTGTGATGTAATGTGGAGGCTGGTAGTATGGAGGCTGTAATATAATGTAATATGGAGGCTGTAATATAATGTAAAGGCTGTGATGTAATATGGAGGCTGTAATATAATGTTTAGGCCCTGATGTAATGTAGAGGCCGGTAATATGGAGTCTGTAATATAATGTGGAGGCCGGTAATTTAACATGGAGACTGTAATGTAGAGGCCGTTAATACGGAGGCTGTAATATAACATGGAGGCTGGTAATATTTAGGCTGTAAAATAATGTAGAGGCTGTAATATGTTGTTGAGGTTGATAATATAATATGGAGGCTGGTAATATGGAGGCTGTAATATAATTTGAAGGCTTTAATGTAATGCAGAGGCTGGTAATATGAAGGCTGTAATATAATGTAGAGGCTGTGATGTAATATGGAGGCTGTAATGTTTAGGCCCTGATGTAATGTAGAGGCCGGTAATATGGAGGCTGTAATATAATGTGGAGGCTGGTAATTTAACATGGAGACTAATGTAGAGGCCGTTAATACGGAGGCTGGTAATATTTAGGCTGTAAAATAATGTGGAGGCTATAATGTAATGTAGAGGCTGTAATATGTTGTTGAGGTTGATAATAGAATATGGAGGCTGTGATGTAATATGGAGGCTGTAATGTGGAGGCTGTAATGTTTAGGATGTGATGTAAGAATTCAGCGGCCGTGGAGAAGCTCCGCCCCCGGCTCAGCTGAATGGATGGATGCGAGCCCTGCCCCTCCTGCTGCTCCTCCCCCCGGCTCATCTGAATGAATAGCTATGAGCCACGCCCCTCCTGCTGTCTCCGCCCCCCGCTCTTCTCAGAGCCCCCCCCTTCTCTAGGACGGAGCTGCCGCATTGTGTGAATACATGGAAGCCTCATGTCCGAGGCGGATTATTCCCTCCTTATAGACCACTGATCGGGAGGATGAGGGGAGTAGTGATCGTATACTCGGGAGGATGGGGGGAGTAGTGATCGGCTAGAGAGAAGGATGGGGAAGTAGTGATCGTATACTCGGGAGGATGAGGGAAGTAGTGATCGGCCAGAGAGAAGGATGGGGGAGTAGTGATCAGACAGTGAGGAGGATGAGGGGAGTAGTGATCTGCTAATGGATGGATGTGAGCCGGTCAGAATTCAGCGGCCGTGGAGGAGCAGTCCATTACACACAGGGGCGCTGATGGTCCGGGCGTCACACAGGGGCACTTACCGCTCCTGACATGCTGCGAGAACGGGCAGACATTGGCTGATCTCAGGGGACGAACCCTCTACAGCAGCAATCACTGTAACATACTTATTCTGTAGCTCCACCTCTTCTTCCGCTTGGGCTCCGCCTCTTGTGAACGATGATTGGTAACGGAAGTTTTGGCGGGCACATCATTGTACGAATAAACCAATAGTGATGTAGGGGTGTGGTTTACATGAGCCAATGAGGACGAGGCCGGGAGTATAAATGATCTGCACGGTCCGTTCCTCACCTCACTCTCTTGCTGTGTACAGATCTCTGCAGAGCCATGGCCAGAACCAAGCAGACAGCCCGTAAGTCCACCGGCGGGAAAGCTCCCCGCAAGCAGCTGGCCACTAAGGCCGCCAGGAAGAGCGCCCCCGCCACTGGCGGAGTCAAGAAGCCTCACCGCTACCGGCCCGGGACCGTCGCTCTCCGGGAGATCCGGCGCTACCAGAAGTCCACCGAGCTGCTCATCCGGAAGCTGCCCTTCCAGCGCCTGGTGAGAGAGATCGCCCAGGACTTCAAGACCGACCTTCGCTTCCAGAGCTCGGCCGTCATGGCCCTGCAGGAGGCCAGCGAGGCTTACCTGGTCGGGCTCTTCGAGGACACCAACCTCTGCGCCATCCACGCCAAGCGGGTCACCATCATGCCCAAGGATATCCAGCTGGCCCGCAGGATCCGAGGGGAGAGGGCTTAGATCTGCGCCCCGCACCCAACAAAGGCTCTTCTCAGAGCCACCACCTCCTCCAGAGACGAGCTCCACTCCGCCCTTCATCCTCCACCTCTGCTCACAGGAGGCGGGTTAACCCTTTCAGCGCTCTGATCAGTAAGAGCAGTTCCTTTATTCTAAAAGCGCTCTCTGTATCTCCCCCCGTCTATCAGGGACTCGCTGACCGATAACCGCCTCCATCCTCCCTGCCCCCCGCCATCTCCACTCAGCGCTGCTGGAGGCGGAGCTATAGGACAAGTGCTTTACAGTGATTGGCTGATCTCTGGTTTTTGAAATTCCCGCTCAATTACAGTCCGGTTAGAATTCAGCGGCCAAACCCTCTACAGCAGCAATGTCTGCCCGGACTCCCTGCTCTTCCCTTCCGTCTCTTTGTCACAGACGTCCCCGCATTCTCCGCCATGCTGCGCTGGGGGTCCCGGGCTCCAATCCTATCCCCGTCCCCATAGCACCGGTGTATCCCCGAGTGCCCGGCTCTGTGGACCCATCCAGCCGCTCGTCCTTCACTACCTCCTCAAGTGTCCAATCACTACTCCCCCCCATCCTCCTCACTGTCTGATCACTACTCCCCTCATCCTCCCGAGTATACGATCAATACTCCCCCCATCCTCCCGATCAGTGGTCTATAATGAGGGAATAATCCGCCTCGGACATGAGGCTTCCATGTATTCACACAATGCGGCAGCTCCGTCCTAGAGAAGGTGGGGGCTCTGAGAAGAGCGGGGGGCGGAGACAGCAGGAGGGGCGGGGTTCACAGCCATCTAATCAGCCGAGCCGGTGGGCGGAGCAGCAGGGCTCATTTACATTCATTCATTTGAGCCAGGGGGGGCGGAGCAGGAGGGGCTCACATCATCCATTCAGATGAGACGGGGGCGGAGCTTCTCCACGGCCGCTGAATTCTAATTGAGCGGGAATTTCAAAAGCCAAGGTGCTAGTTCTATAGCCCCGCCCCCATAGCCTGCTCAGTATTAACCCGTCAGTGGCCGCCTTCTCCCGCCCCCTACCGGAGAAGGGGAGAACAGTCCCGTAGTCACTGTGCGGAGAAGAGCGGCTCCATCGCTGCGCTGGTGTCCAGGGATAGAGCGCACGACCCCCCTGCAGGCACCGTACACTCAGCGGCGGCATCACTACCAGCAGGGGGCGGGGCGCAGTGAGGGGCGGTTATCAGCCGAGCAGCGAGGCCCTGATAGACGGAAGAGAGCGGCGCTGACAGGGTTAACCCGCCCCCTATTCCTGCCCGCAGAGGAGCCGGAGCCCCCGCCCGCTGTGAGCGGAGAACGAGGGCAGAAGGGCGGAGTGGAGCTCGTCTGAGGAGGAGGTGGCGGCTCTGAGAAGAGCCTTTGGGGGAGAGGTGCGGGCGGCGCCGGTTACTTCTTGGCCGCGCTCTTCTTGGCTTTCGCCGCTTTCTTAGCCGGACTCTTGGCAGCCTTGGGTTTCGCCGCCTTCTTAGCCGGACTCTTGGCCAGCTTCTTGGGGGCAGCCTTCGGCTTCTTGGGGCTCTTGGCTGCTTTCTTGGCCGCGGCTGGTTTCTTAGCCTTTTTCGGGCTCTTGGCCGGAGCCTTCTTGGGCTTCTTCGGGGATTTAGCGGGTTTCTTGGCCGCAGTAGCTGCAGGTTTCTTGGCCGCCGCCGGCTTCTTCTTCTTGGCCGCCGCCTTGTCCTTGGTCTCCTGCTGCTTCTTGTTGAGCTTGAAGGAGCCGGAGGCGCCGCTGCCCTTCACCTGGGTGAGGGTCCCCTTGGTGACCAGAGCCCTGATGGCCACCTTGATGCGGCTATTGTTCTTCTCTACATCGCATCCTCCGGCAGCCAGAGCCTTCTTCAGGGCGGCCAGAGACACCCCGCTGCGCTCCTTGGAGGCGGACACGGCTGTGACCAGGAGCTCGGACACGCTGGGACCGGACGGCTTCTTGCTTTTCTTGGCGCCCCCTGCTGCCGCGGCGGATTTCCTCGGCTGCTTCTTGGACTTGGCGGCCGCTTCGGCGGGAGGAGGAGGAGCGGCGGCTGCTGGCGCGGTCTCTGCCATCGTGTGAGACGTGGGGAGAAAACACAAAGACTTCTCCTGGAGAAAACACTGAGGCCGGAGCCGGGACCGCCTCTTATATGTGCAGCGCTGCGCAGTGATTGGCTGCCGAGCTCCGCCTCCTGCGCGTCTATTGGCTGACACTGGACACAGGCCCCGCCTTCACCCCTCTCAGCCCGGCTGCAGCTCCGCTCTCCCCTTGTGCTTCCCTGCCCGGGAGAAGAGCCCTTTAGCGGCTAGAACCGGACAGGAGAGGCCGCCTTCTCCGCGCCTTCCTCCTCCCGGACATCCCCCCTCACCGTGTGTCGCCGTCTGTGGCGGAGGAGGCCGGAGCAGGCCCCGGGATCTCCGCCACAGTCCTCCCGCTCTGCCTGACGTTCTGCACATCCGGCTGGATCCGGCCCGATGGCTCCGCTGCGGGGGCTCGTTCCCTCTCTTCCCGGCCCTCGTCCCCATCCCAGGGCTCTTTCCCACAAGGTGGGGCCGCAGGAAGCTGCTTGGACGCTGCGGGGAGGAGCTGGAGCCGCGGAGAGCCCGGGAGGGTAACACAGGCGGCGGCCTCCGCTCCCTGCCGGCTCCAGTGCTCCGTGTCCCCGCACATTCCCCGCCGCAGTGATGCCGCCTCATGTGTGTACAGGGCTCTCAGGGGGCAGAGATGCGTCTTGTGGTCAGGGCTCCGCAGATGACAGAGGACTTCTCTCCTGGGCTCCTGGCTGCAGCAGAGGGGGTGCCGGTACAATGGGGCAGAGTATGGCCCCGCCCCCTAGAAGTGTGGACCCCGCTTTACTGACCCCCGGAAACATTCTGGGGAGTAAGAAAAGTAGAGAAAACTGCCCCTATAATCCCCCTCATTGCACCTCCGTAATCTCAGTACAATACGGCAAAAGTATAGTATATTATAGTACAGTATAGGACAGTATATTATAGTATAGTACAGTATATTATAGTACAGTATAGCATAGTATAGTACAGTATATTATAGTACAGTATAGTATATTATAGTATAGTACAGTATATTATAGTATAGTACAGTATAGTATATTATAGTACAGTATATAATAGTATAGTGCAGTATAGTATATAATAGTACAGTATATAATAGTATAGTGCAGTATATTATAGTATAGTGCAGTATATTATAGGACAGTATAGTACAGTATATTATAGTATAGTACAGTATATCACCGTATAGTATAATACATTACAGCACTGTATAGTATATTATAGTATAGTACAGTATATTATAGTACAGCATAGTACAGTATATCATAGTATAGTGCAGCACGGTATAGTACAGGACAGTATAGTATAGCACAATATAGTATAGTACAGCACGGTATACATAGTAACATAGTAACATAGTACATAAGGCCGAAAAAAGACATTTGTCCATCCAGTTCGGCCTGTTATCCTGCAAGTTAATCCAGAGGAAGGCAAAAAACCCTGTGAGGTAGAAGCCAATTTTCTCCACTTTAGGGGAATAAAAAATTTCTTCCCGACTCCAATCAGGCATCAGAATAACTCCCTGGATCAACGACCCCTCTCTAGTAGCTATAGCCTGTAATATTATTACGCTCTAGAAATACATCCAGGCCCCTTTTGAATTCCTTTATTGTACTCACCATCACCACCTCCTCAGGCAGAGAGTCCATAGTCTCACTGCTCTTACAGTATAGAGTCCATAGTCTCACTGCTCTTACCGTAAAGAGTCCATAGTCTCACTGCTCTTACAGTAAAGAGTCCATAGTCTCACTGCTCTTACAGTAAAGAGTCCATAGTCTCACTGCTCTTACAGTAAAGAGTCCATAGTCTCACTGCTCTTACAGTATAGAGTCCATAGTCTCACTGCTCTTACAGTAAAGAGTCCATAGTCTCACTGCTCTTACAGTATAGAGTCCATAGTCTCACTGCTCTTACAGTACAGAGTCCATAGTCTCACTGCTCTTACAGTATAGAGCCCATAGTCTCACTGCTCTTACAGTATAGAGCCCATAGTCTCACTGCTCTTACAGTAAAGAGTCCATAGTCTTACTGCTCTTACAGTATAGAGTCCATAGTCTCACTGCTCTTACAGTACAGAGTCCATAGTCTCACTGCTCTTACAGTAAAGAGTCCATAGTCTCACTGCTCTTACAGTATAGAGCCCATAGTCTCACTGCTCTTACAGTAAAGAGTCCATAGTCTTACTGCTCTTACAGTAAAGAGTCCACAGTCTCACTGCTCTTACTGTAAAGAGTCCACAGTCTCACTGCTCTTACAGTAAAGAGTCCATAGTCTCACTGCTCTTACAGTAAAGTGTCCATAGTCTCACTGCTCTTACAGTAAAGAGTCCATAGTCTCACCGCTCTTACAGTAAAGAGTCCATAGTCTCACCGCTCTTACAGTAAAGAGTCCATAGTCTCACTGCTCTTACAGTATAGAGTCCATAGTCTCACTGCTCTTACAGTATAGAGTCCATAGTCTCACTGCTCTTACAGTAAAGAGTCCATAGTCTCACTGCTCTTACAGTAAAGAGTCCATAGTCTCACTGCTCTTACAGTACAGAGTCCATAGTCTCACTGCTCTTACAGTAAAGAGTCCATAGTCTCACTGCTCTTACAGTATAGAGTCCATAGTCTCTCTGCTCTTACAGTAAAGAGTCCACAGTCTCGCTGCTCTTACAGTAAAGAGTCCATAGTCTCACTGCTCTTACAGTACAGAGTCCATAGTCTCACTGCTCTTACAGTAAAGAGTCCATAGTCTCACTGCTCTTACAGTAAAGAGTCCATAGTCTCACTGCTCTTACAGTAAAGAGTCCATAGTCTCACTGCTCTTACAGTATAGAGTCCATAGTCTCACTGCTCTTACAGTAAAGATTCCATAGTCTCACTGCTCTTACAGTAAAGAGTCCATAGTCTCACTGCTCTTACAGTAAAGAGTCCATAGTCTCACTGCTCTTACAGTATAGAGTCCATAGTCTCACTGCTCTTACAGTAAAGAGTCCATAGTCTCACTGCTCTTACAGTAAAGAGTCCATAGTCTCTCTGCTCTTACAGTAAAGAATCCATATTCTCACTGCTCTTACAGTAAAGAGTCCATAGTCTCACTGCTCTTACAGTAAAGAGCCCATAGTCTCACTGCTCTTACAGTAAAGAGTCCATAGTCTCACTGCTCTTACAGTAAAGAATCCACAGTCTCACTGCTCTTACAGTAAAGAGTCCATAGTCTCACTGCTCTTACAGTAAAGAGTCCATAGTCTCACTGCTCTTACAGTAAAGAGTCCATAGTCCCACTGCTCTTACAGTAAAGAGTCCATAGTCTCACTGCTCTTACCGTAAAGAGTCCAGAGTCTCACTGCTCTTACAGTAAAGAGCCCATAGTCTCACTGCTCTTACAGAAAAGAGTCCATAGTCTCACTGCTCTTACAGTAAAGAGTCCATAGTCTCACTGCTCTTACAGTATAGAGTCCATAGTCTCACTGCTCTTACAGTAAAGAGTCCATAGTCTCACTGCTCTTACAGTAAAGAGTCCATAGTCTCACTGCTCTTACAGTATAGAGTCCATAGTCTCACTGCTGTTACCGTAAAGAATCCTCTTCTATGTTTGTGTACAAACCTTCTTTCCTCCAAACGCAGAGGATGTCCCCTCGTCACAGTCACAGTCCTGGGTATAAATAGCTGATGGGATAGATCTCTGTACTGACCCCTGATATATTTATACATATTAATTAGATCTCCCCTCAGTCGTCTTTTTTCTAAAGTGAATAACCCTAATTTTGATAATCTTTCAGGGTCCTGTAGTTGCCCCATTCCAGTTATTACTTTAGTTGCCCTCCTCTGAACCCTCTCTAGCTCTGCTATGTCTGCCTTGTTTACAGGAGCCCAGAACTGTACACAGTCCTCCATGTGTGGTCTGACCAGTGATGTGTAAAGTGGTAGCACTATGTTCTTATCACGGGCATCTATGCCCCTTTTGATGCAACCCATTATCTTGTTGGCCTTGGCAGCAGCTGCCTGACACTGGTTTTTGCTGTTTAGTTTGCTGTTTATTAAAATTCCTAGATCCTTTTCCATGTCAGTGTTACCGAGTGTTTTACCATTTAGTATGTACGGGTGACTTGCATTTTTCCTTCCCATGTGCATAACTTTACATTTATCAGTGTTAAACCTCATCTGCCACTTATCTGCCCAAGCCTCCAATCTATCCAGATCCCTCTGTAGTAGTATAGTGTCCTCTGTAGTGTATATATACAGTATACTGTCCTCTGTAGTATATACACAGTATACTGTCCTCTGTAGTATATATACAGTATACTGTCCTCTGTAGTATATATACAGTATACTGTCCTCTGTAGTATATACACAGTATACTGTCCTCTTCAGTGTAAATTACTTTACACAGTTTAGTGTCATCTGCGAAAATTGATACTTTACTATGCAAGCCTTCTACAAGATCATTAATAAATATATTGAAGAGAATAGGGCCCAATACTGACCCCTGAGGTACTCCACTAGTGACAGTGACCCCTCCAATACTGACCCCTGTAGTACCCCACTAGTGACAGTGACCCCTCCAGTACTGACCCCTGAGGTACCCCACTAGTGCCCCCTCCAGTACTGACCCCTGAGGTACCCCACTAGTGACAGTGACCCAATCTGAGTATGTACCGTTAATAACCCCCCTCTGTTTTCTATCCCTCAGCCAGTTACTTACCCACATACAGATGTTTTCTCCCAGTCCGAGCATTCTCATTTTATATACTAACCTTTTATGTGGTACAGTGTCAAATGCTTTGGAGAAGTCCAGATACACGACATCTATTGATTCGCCGTTGTCAAGTCTAGAACTTACCTCCTCATAGAAACTGATTAAATTAGTCTGACATGACCGATCCCTCACGAAGCCATGCTGATATGGCGTTATTTGCTTATTTCCGTTGAGATGCTCTAATATAGCATCTCTCAGAAAACCTTCAAACAGTTTACCCACAACAGATGTTACACTTACCGGCCTATAGTTTCCAGGCTCTGTTTTTGGCCCCTTTTTGAATATTGGCACCACATTTGCCATGCGCCAATCCTGTGGGACATTCCCTGTCAGTATAGAGTCCGCAAATATCAGAAATAAGGGTCTGGCTATGACATTACTTAATTCCTTTAGGATACGGGGGTGTATGCCATCCGGTCCTGGCGATTTGTCTATTTTAATCTTTTTAAGTCGCTGATGTACTTCTTCCTGGGTCAGACAGGACACTTTTAATGGGGAATTTATTTTTACATTCAGCATTTCATCTGACAGTTTATTTTCCTCAGTGAATACATTGGAGAAAAAAATATTTAACAGCTTTGCTTTCTCCTCGTCGCTCTCTGCGACTCCCCCCTCATTACTCTTTAAAGGGCCGACACCTTCAGATTTATACTTTTTAACATTTATATAATTGAAGAACATTTTAGGGTTAGTTTTACTCTCTTTGGCAATTAATCTCTCGGTCTCTAGTTTGGCCGCTTTTATTTGTTTTTTACATGTTCTATTTTTTTCCTTATAGTTTTTCAGTGCTTCCGTGCAACCCTCCTGTTTTAGTGATTTATATGCTTTCTTTTTGTCATTTATTGCTTTCTTTACAGTTCTATTTATCCACATTGGTTTCTTTTTGTTCCTTAACCTTTTATTACCATACGGTACGTACCTCTGACAATGAGTTTTTAGGATGTTTTTAAAGATATCCCATTTTGTGTCTGTATTTGTGAGGACTTTGTCCCAGTTAGTTAGGCCTATGGCCTCTCTTAGTTGGCTAAATTTAGCTTTTTTGAAGTTTGGTATTTTTTTTCCTCCCTGTAGAAACGCTCTTTTGAATGATAATTGGAAGGTTATTACTTTATGGTCACTATTTCCCAGGTGTCCCCCGACCTGCACGTCTGTTGTTCTGTCAGGTCTATTGGTTAGTACTAAGTCCAGTATGGCCGTCCCTCTAGTCGGGTCCTGAACCAGTTGGGAGAGGTAATTGTCTTTGGTTATAGCCACGAATCTGTTTCCTTTATGAGATATACAGGTTTCAGTTTCCCAGTCTATATCTGGGTAGTTGAAGTCACCCATAATAACCACCTCATTATGATTTGCCGCCTCGTCTATCTCGTTTAGTAGTAGATTTTCTGTGGACTCTGGTATATTAGGTGGTTTATAGTAGACTCCTATTAGTAATTTATTGTTGTTTTTAGCTCCATGTATCTCTACCCACAGAGACTCCACATGTCCATGTCCCTCACTTATATCTTTTCGGACTGTGGGCTTTAGACAGGACTTTATATAAAGGCAGACCCCTCCCCCTCTCCGGTTTTGACGATCCTTTCTAAACAGACTGTAACCTTGTACATTAACTGCCCAGTCATAGCTATCATCCAGCCGTGTCTCAGTTATTCCCACTGTCATAGCTATCATCCAGCCGTGTCTCAGTTATTCCCACTGTCATAGCTATCATCCAGCCGTGTCTCAGTTATTCCCACTGTCATAGCTATCATCCAGCCGTGTCTCAGTTATTCCCACTGTCATAGCTATCATCCAGCCGTGTCTCAGTTATTCCCACTGTCATAGCTATCATCCAGCCGTGTCTCAGTTATTCCCACTGTCATAGCTATCATCCAGCCGTGTCTCAGTTATTCCCACTGTCATAGCTATCATCCAGCCATGTCTCAGTTATTCCCACTATGTCATAGTCCTCCTCACACATCACTAATTCCAGTTCCCCAGTTTTATTAGTCAGGCTTCTGCCATTAGTATACATACATTTGAGAGGTTTATGTATATTTTTTACCCTACACCTTTCCTTCTGAATTGTTCTAGTCCCTCCTTCCATTCCTCCCCCATTCTTATTACCTTGCCCCCGGTCTCTATCTGCACTATCTTCCCCTCCTATAACGTAATTACCCTCCCCCCCAGTCCCTAGTTTAAACACTCCTCCAACCTTCTAGCCATCTTTCTCCCCAGCACAGCTGCCCCTTCCCTATTGAGGTGCAGCCCGTCCCTACGATAGAGCCTGTTGCCGATAGAAAAATCGGCCCAGTTCTCCAGGAACCCAAACCCCTCAATCCTACACCAGTTCTTGAGCCACTTGTTAATCTCCCTAATCTCCCATTGCCTTTCTTGTGTGGCTCGTGGTACAGGCAGTATTTCGGAAAATACTACCTTTGAGGTCCTTGCCCTCAGCTTTTGACCTAAATCCCTGAAATCATTTTTAAGGTATAGTACAGGACAGTATAGTATAGCACAATATAGTATAGTATAGTATAGTACAGCACGGTATATTAATAGCACAATATAGTGTAGTATAGTGCAGCACGGTATATTATAGTACAGGACAGTATAGTATAGCACAATATTATATATTATAGTATAGTGCAGCACGGTATATTATAGTACAGGACAGTATAGTATAGCACAATATTATATATTATAGTATAGTACAGCACTGTATATTATAGTACAGGACAGTATAGTATAGCACAATATTATATATTATAGTATAGTACAGCACGGTATAGTACAGCACGGTATAGTACTGTATAGTACAGCACGGTATAGTACAGGACAGTATAGTATAGCACAATATAGTATAGTATAGTGCAGCACGGTATATTATAGTACAGGACAGTATAGTATAGCACAATATTATATATTATAGTATAGTACAGCACGGTATAGTACAGGACAGTATTGTATAGTACAGTATATTATAGTGCAGCATAGTATAGTACAGTATATTATAGTATAGTACAGTTTAATACAGCACAGTATAGTACAGTATATTATAGTACAGTATATTATAGTACAGTATACTACAGTATAGTACAGTATATTATAGTACAGTATATTATAGCACAGTATATTATAGTACAGTATAGTACAGTATATTATAGTACAGTATATTATAGTACAGTATATTATAGTACAGTATAGTACAGTATATTATAGTATAGTACAGTATATTATAGTACAGTACAGTATATTATAGTACAGTATATTATAGTACAGTATATTATAGTACAGTATAGTACAGTATATTATACTACAGTATAGTACAGTATATTATAGTACAGTATATTATAGTACAGTATATTATAGTACAGTATAGTACAGTATATTATACTACAGTATAGTACAGTATATTATAGTACAGTATAGAAAAGTGAGGGGGCACACACAAAAGGGAAACACTAAGTGGATGAATAAATGATCTTTAATACTCTAAAAACAAACCCCTAAAATATACATAAAACGTACATCCAATTGCATCTATGCTATGTAACAGCCTATAGTTCGTATACACACTAATGGCAATATCTACTGTGCAGCTGCCTGCACGATACTATGGGTGCCATGTGATCACACAGAGTTCATACAAACAATGTCCCAATTGTGGTTGTGATGTATATAACAACCTGTAAAGTGCTGTACAGGGGATGTGGCAGCGCGAAATGTCCCAATAGTGGTGGTGGTATTAAATATCCAGAAGATAGCACCAATGAATAGATGAACTATGTCCAAATGAGATGGGGCAATAATGGTAATGATATACCAATGTCCGGTGTTCAGAGATGCGTACAAGTAAAGCACATTTGAACTGGCCTCCAGGTTACTTACAATGTCCAGCCGCTTACGATCTCCCGGTCTCACCCCTCCTTGCTGCCTGGCCGCAGCGCTGGTTTCCCAGGTGGCCGAGCACGGCCGACTGTGGCGTCCCACGTGACCTGGTGATCTGGGGTTCCGGGCGGACGCTTAGATGACGTCACTGCTATGCGGCGGTAATTTCAAGTCTGGAAGTAGATCTCTTGCGCTTACAGCTTGATATCCAGTTTCTTTATTCTTTTCTTTGAATCCACGCTCACTCTGTAATGCCAGACGCGTTTCAGGGTCTTACACCCCTTCCTCAGTGGCCACCGAGTGAGTGGATTCTCACTCCTTATAAATGGTATTTTCCCTCCCACAATTGTGCTTTTTTCTGCTTGTTCCAATATGTGGAGTGGATTTGGTTGCTACTACAGCTCTATTACAATTCATACTTAAAACATAATTAAATGAACTTGCTAACAATAAATATTACTCCCCAATACTGTTAAAACATTTATAAATGTTCTTGGAGTAGGACTGCAAGGTCAGAGCTTCATTTTGAGGAAAACCGCATCAAAACCGCAACAGTGTGAACTGCGTTTTGCATGCGGTTTTTATATTTTAATGTTCTATAGGGTCAAATGATCTCACCCAAGGGAATTGGACCAAAACCGCATCAATATAATTTGAATCTTAAATAGCATTTACCCCCACACTGCCCCCACACAATAGTTTCCCCCACACTGCCCCCATCTAGTAATTTGCCCCCACATAGTAGTCCCTCCCATAATAATTTGCCCCCACACTGCCCCATCTAGTAATTTGCCCCCACATAGTAGTCCCTCCCATAATAATTTGCCCCCACACTGCCCCATCTAGTAATTTGCCCCCACATAGTATTCCCTCTTATAATAATTTAAGGCGGGATGAGTCAGGCGCGTCACAGTGCAGCGTCCCGGCACAGGCACGCGATGACGTCATCACGCACGCCTGAGCCGGGATTTTACTACCGAATAGGCCTCAGGCCTACAAGGCCTGAAGCCTATGGCGGTGATAGGCGATGGGAGATGGGAGCTATGCACTCCCGTGCCCCGCCGCAGTAATACAGTATGTGTGCGTTCGGGTCAGCGGCACGCCTGGGGGGGGTTTGAACCCCCCTATTCCCCCCTTATCTACGCCCCTGACTGTGCCCCCGCTGTCAGGTGGGAATGCCATCAGCAGCGTGCGCTTGTAGTCGCGCATCTTCCCATCAGTAACAGATGTTTTCACTTTCAAATTTACTTCCCTGTCAGCAATGCAGAGCAGGGGTTCATTCACGGCAAAAGGGGGTTCATGTCACCCAGCGATGGAACAGAGGATTTTGAGAGATTTAGGCCCCTGTCACCCAGGCACAGCAGGGGTTTGAATACGCCAAAAATGGTAAAATGTCACCCGACAATTGAAAATAAGAATTTTTTCAATATAGGGCACTAAAATTGGCACTTTTTTTTTATTAAAATGGCTCTAAAATTTTCCTTGAAAAGGCTAGAGGGATGTAAAAGGCAGTAAAATGTGCTTAAGAGCATGACAGCTGCTCTGCAAACAAATGTGGAGAGGGAAATGACTTAAAATGAAATAAAATAACTAAAAATTACAAATTATTAACCTGCAACTCAGAGAAGGAGGTGGATATGGAGTCGGAGGTTGAGGAGGCGGTGAATGTGGTCCTCTGTGGGAGGCGTATCATCTGCGTCCTCCGTATCCCCCCAGCCACGCACCAGTGATGGGCCCGAGCTGCGTTGGATGCCAACCCGCTGTGAACATGGTTCATCCTCATCCTCCTCCTCCTCCACCTCCTCCTCATCCTCGTCCTCCTCGTCCTCCAGTAGTGGGCCCTGTCTGGCCACATTTGTACCTGGCCTCTGCTGTTGCAAAAAACCTCCCTCTGAGTCACTTCAAAGAGACTGGCCTGAAAGTGCTAAAAATGACCCCTCTTCCTCCTCCTCCTCCTGGGCCACCTCCTCTTCCATCATCGCCCTAATTGTTTTCTCAAGGAGACATAGAAGTGGTATTGTAACGCTGATAACGGCGTCATCGCCACTGGCCATGTTGGTGGAGTACTCGAAACAACGCAACAGGGCACACAGGTCTCGCATGGAGGCCCAGTCATTGGTGGTGAAGTGGTGCTGTTCCGCAGTGCGACTGACCCGTGCGTGCTGCAGCTGAAACTCCACTATGGCCTGCTGCTGCTCGCACAGTCTGTCCAGCATGTGCAAGGTGGAGTTCCACCTGGTGGGCACGTCGCATTTGAGGCGGTGAGCGGGAAGGCCGAAGTTACGCTGTAGCGCAGACAGGCGAGCAGCGCAGGATGTGAACGCCGGAAGCGCGAACAGACGGCCCGCACTTTATGCAGCAGCTCTGACATGTCGGGGTAGTCGTGAATGAACTTCTGCATCACCAAATTCAGCACATGCGCCAGGCAAGGGATGTGCGTCAAACCAGCTAGTCCCAGAGCTGCAACGAGATTTCGCCCATTATCGCACACCACCAGGCCGGGCTTGAGGCTCGCCGGCAGCAACCACTCGTCGGTCTGTTGTTCTATACCCCGCCACAACTCCTGTGTGGTGTGGGGCCTGTCCCCCAAACATATGAGTTTCAGAATGGCCTGCTGACGTTTACCCCGGGCTGTGCTGAAGTTGGTGGTGAAGGTGTGTGGCTGACTGGATGAGCAGGTGGAAGAAGAGGAGGAGGAAGCTGAGTAGGAGGAGGAGGAGACAGGAGGCAAAGAATGTTGCCCTGCGATCCTTGGCGGCGGAAGGACGTGCGCCAAACAGCTCTCCGCCTGGGGCCCAGCCACCACTACATTTACCCAGTGTGCAGTTAGTGTAACGGAACGCCTAGCACCCCGACCGGGTACCTCCGTCGATAGTGCTCCTAGTGCTTCCGAGGACTCCAAGCACTCCACTCGACACCGTCAGCACTGCAGACCCCACGAACCGCCGAAGCTTGGTGGAGGTCTCGCCGTCTCCTACCCACCCTGGACCTACGACAAGGCTCCAGGCTCAAGTGGGTGAACCTCTCCTAATTGCAGAGAGCAGGAACCATGAACAAGCTCTTACAAGGGCTTATACTCAGGGGAGTATTGTGATATAGCAATCCCCCAGAGTGTAGTTATCCCATTCCCCAAACATGAGCAAAAACTTCATGAAGGTATAAAACAGGAACTCTCTTTATTTTAACACACAAGCATTTTATACACATCTTCCAACAAGGTTACCACCCACAGGGTTTTGTAAAAACAGCCAATAACCACGTACAATACACTCAGACACTCCCACACAAAATCCTCCCCTCTGCCCGTGATAGAATTACCTCACTCTGGGTTGATGCCATCATCACAGGCAGGCGAATACACAATATCCTCTGTCCTGGAGACAACCGAGAAGTAATTCAATTATCTCTCAGGACAAAGGACATCGCCAATACACACAGAGAGACAATGGAACAGACCTCCCTACTCAACGTATACAATGTCCCACCCTTTTCAATACACATAGACATTTAACATTCCAAAAATGGCACGAATTAGACCAGGGTCAAGTTAATCCAAGTCCTTTGTGAACAAATGAGGCCTGGCTGATGAGAGGGCCCATAATCCTGGGGCAAGAGGCTAGTAGCCAGGCCCCTCCAAAACCCAGTGGCGAGGTTGGTTTCGCCACAGGGAGATATAGCGTCCCTGGCCGTGCTTACTGGTCCACGTATCTGTGGCTAGGTGGACCTTGCCACAGATGGCGTTGCGCAGTGCACACTTGATTTTATCGGACACTTGGTTGTGCAGGGAAGGCACGGCTCTCTTGGAGAGTAGTGGCGGCTGGGAACAACATACTGTGGGACAGCAAGTGACATGAGCTGTTTGAAGCTGTCTGTGTCCACCAGCCTAAATGACAGCATTTCATAGGCCAGTAGTTTAGAAATGCTGGCATTCAGGGCCAGGGATCGAGGGTGGCTAGGTGGGAATTTACGCTTTCTCTCAAATGTTTGTGAGATGGAGAGCTGAACGCTGCCGTGTGACATGGTTGAGATGCTTGGTGACGCAGGTGGTGGTGTTGGTGGTACATCCCATGTTTGCTGGGCGGCAGGTGCCAACGTTCCTCCAGAGGCGGAGGAAGAGGCCGAGGCGGCGGGCAGCAGCAGAAGAAGCCGAGGAGGCGGCGGCAGCAGCAGAAGAGGTAGCAGGGGGAGCCTGAGTGACTTCCTTGTTTTTAAGGTGTTTACTCCACTGCAGTTCATGCTTTGCATGCAGGTGCCTGGTCATGCAGGTTGTGCTAAGGTTCAGAACGTTAATGCCTCGCTTCAGGCTCTGATGGCACAGCGTGCAAACCACTCGGGTCTTGTCGTCAGCACATTGTTTGAAGAAGTGCCATGCCAGGGAACTCCTTGAAGCTGCCTTTGGGGTGCTCGGTCCCAGATGGCGGCGGTCAGTAGCAGGCGGAGTCTCTTGGCGGCGGTGTGCTCTGCTTTTGCCCACTGCTCCCTCTTTTGCTACGCTGTTGGCTCGGTCTCACCACTGCCTCTTCCTCCGAACTCTGAAAGTCAGTGGCACGACCTTCATTCCATGTGGGGTCTAGGACCTCATCGTCCCCTGCATCGTCTTCCACCCAGTCTTGATCCCTGACCTCCTGTTCAGTCTGCACACTGCAGAAAGATGCAGCAGTTGGCACCTGTGCTTCGTCATCATCAGAGACGTGCTGAGGTGGTATTCCCATGTCCTCATCATCAGGAAACATAAGTGGTTGTGCGTCAGTGCATTCTATCTCTTCCACCCCTGGGGAAGGGCTAGGTGGATGCCTTTGGGAAACCCTGCCAGCAGAGTCTTCAAACAGCATAAGAGACTGCTGCATGACTTGAGGCTCAGACAGGTTCCCTGATATGCATGGGGGTGATGTGACAGACTGATGGCATGGGTTTCAGGCGCCACCTGTGCGCTTTCTGCAGAAAACTGGGTGGAGATAATGTGAACGTGCTGGATCCACTGTCGGCCACCCAATTGACTAGCGCCTGTACTTGCTCAGGCCTTACCATCCTTAGAACGGCATTAGGCCCGACCAAATATCGCTGTAGATTCTGGCGGCTACTGGGACCTGAGGTAGTAGGTTCAGTAGGACGTGTAGCTTTGGCAGAACGGCCACGTCCTCTCTCTGCACCAGAGGCTCCACCACCACTACGACCATGACTGCGTCCCTTATTAGATGTTTGCCTCATAGTTAGCGTTCACCAAGCAAGTAAAAAGTGGTTAATTCTGTTTAAAAAAATTAACCGCCAATAAAAACCTTGATGTAGGGTATTGCACTAAATTATTTTTTTTTAACTCTATACGACAGCGGTATTTGTGGCCTAAATGTGACAGTCCACTTATGCACGTCTTATCCCAGATGTGCAGTATATTAGAGGGTTTTTTTCACCCCAGTATGCCAAAGCTGTATTTCTGGACTTGCAGATAGCCTAGCTGGTGCACTATCGTTGCATAAAATGGCTGCCGATCAGGTATTGATATTGATGAAATGAAGAAAAAAAAGTCCGTTTTCAGCTGTAGTTGGCTCAGGGCAGGCTTAAAAAAATAGTGCACTGCACCCACAAAACACTTTTTCTGTAGATCGCTGAGTACATAAACCAGTTCTTGATTCTCCCTGATCTCTCCCTCACAGCAGCTGCAGCCTCTCCCTACACTAATCCGAGCAGAGTGATGGGCGGCGCTACGTGACTCCAGCTAAATAGAGGCGGGGTCACATGCTGCAGTTGGCCAATCACAGCCATGCCAATAGTAGGAATGGCTGTGATGACCTTTTGGGGCAAGTAGTATGAGGCTTGTTGATTGGCTGCTTTTCAGCCTTTCAAAAAGCGCCATAAAAATCGCCGAACACAGGGGCGTGGCTTGGCCGCTGAGAGGAATGGCCGCTTGATCTTACAGCTCCTGCACCAGAGCGATCATAATTGAGCTTCCCAGACCTATTATCACCCTCCTCATTACCCGCTAGCCTGGACAGAAGCTGGACACCCTCCTTGACACCAGAGGAGGTCCAAAAGACAGCTGCCTAAACTGCAAAGTGGGAATCTAGACGGCTTCTTTGAGAGAGGCCCGGCTAAAGATGGCGCCGGATCGAACAACGGAACTTACCCGCCGTCTCCCTGCAACAGCATCTCGCCGAAACATAGCTCTCCCTCACAATCGCCTCCTTTGGAGCCCGAGGCCTTTTCTTTGAATGAAGCGGAGTTCCCCTCGCTCCCTCCGATTCCGGGCGAGATCCATGCCCTGGAGACCACAGATCCAGAAAATGGCGTCGCCGCAAGCAGCTCAAGATCCTCACCCTCATCTAGCCCCCAGAAACAGAGACCGAGGCTGGAATCTTCCAACCACCAGGAGGTCAGTACTGCAATATGGGCGATACCGTCAGAGACTCCCCAAGCAGTTCCTATACTTGCATATCAAACTTCTGATAAACCTCTCTGTGAAGCTTCTAGCACTGCACCAGTCACTACGTGCAGACATAGCAGGGATGATTAACCTCTTAGCTGCCAAAGTTAAAGAAAATGAGAGCAAAGTAGCTCATGTGGAAAGTAAAATGGCTGAATTCGCGGCCTCACAAAATAACATTATAGATGCACACAATGATATGGCAGATGAACTTGAATCTCTCAAGTACAAAATCGCAGATATGGAAGATCGTTCCAGGAGGAACAATGTGAAGTTCCGAGGTATACCAGAAGACGTGGCACCCAGAGATCTACAGACATATCTCAAAAGCCTATTTAAATTGCTTCTGCCGAGAATAGCTGTACCTGACATGATCATAGACAGGGCCCACAGGATCCCTAAGCCAGCCCATCTAAGTGCAGATATCCCAAGGGACACCTTAGCCCGCATTCATTTTTTCCACACAAAAGAGGCCTTGATGTTAGCGGCCAGAAACTGCGATCAGTTACCTGCTCCCTTTCAATCAGTCAGGCTGTTTGCTGATCTATCCATGGCGACGCTAAGACAAAGAAGGGAACTGCAACCTGTCACCCTCGCCCTTAGAGATAATGACATTCAGTACAAGTGGGGATACCCACAAAAACTACTCATACGGAGAAGACGGCAAAACCCATGTGGTGAAAACAGTTGAAGAAGGGCAAAATCTCCTCCAATTATGGGACATTCGGCTCTCTGTGTAGAAACGCGGAAATCGTCGGCGAAATGACCCCCCTACTTCATCTATACAAGGGACACTTGATTCCTTTAGTATGACCGAAATCGGTTGGGAGATATGGATGTCCCATAAAGTGTCTTACTATTAACCTTGGATGAGTTAAGGGAATGGTTGTTAATGTTTGCACTAATTATGAGTAGAGTTGAGCGAACACCTGGATGATCGGGTTCGAGAAGTTCGGCCGAACTCCCCGGAAATGTTCGGGTTCGGGATCCGAACCCGAACCGAACTTCGTCCCGAACCCGAACCCCATTGAAGTCAATGGGGACCCGAACTTTTGGGCACTAAAAAGGCTGTAAAAACAGCCCAGGAAAGAGCTAGAGGGGCTGCAAAAGGCAGCAACATGTAGGTAAATCCCCTGCAAACAAATATGGATAGGGAAATGAATTAAAATAAAAATAAAAAAAATAAAAATGACCCAATATCAATTGGACAGAGGTCCCATAGCAGAGAATCTGGCTTCACGTCAGCAGAGAATCAGTCTCTTCATGCCATAGCAAAGAATCTGGCTTCATGTCAGCAGAGAATCAGTCTTCATGTCATAGCAGAGAATCTGGCTTCACGTCACCCACCACTAGAACAGGGCCACTGTCACATATTTAGGCCCAGCACCCAGGCAGAGGAGAGAGGTCCCGTAACAGAGAATCTGGCTCATGTCAGCGCAGAATCTGTATTCATGTCATAGCAGAGAATCAGGCTTCACGTCACCCACCACTGGAACAGGCCACTGTCACACATTTAGGCCCAGGCACCCAGACAGAGGAGAGAGGTCCCTACAGAGAATCTGGCCTTATGTCAGCACAGAATCTGTATTCATTTCATAGCAGAGAATCAGGCTTCACGTCACCCACCACTGGAACAGGCCACTGTCACACATTTAGGCCCAGGCACCAGACAGAGGAGAGCGGTCCCGGAACAGAGAATCTGGCCTTATGTCAGCGCAGAATCTGTATTTATGTCATAGCAGAGAATCAGGCTTCACGTCACCTCACCACTGGAACAGGCCACTGTCACACATTTAGGCCCAGGCACCCAGGCAGAGGAGAGAGGTCCCGTAACAGAGAATCTGGCCTTATGTCAGCACAGAATCAGTCTTCATGTCATAGCAGAGAATCAAGCTTCACGTCACCCACCACTGGAACAGGCCACTGTCACACATTTAGGCCCCGGCACCCAGGCAGAGGAGAGAGGTCCCGTAACAGAGAATCTGGCCTTATGTCAGCACAGAATCTGTATTCATGTCATAGCAGAGAATCAGGCTTCACGTCACCCACCACTGGAACAGGCCACTGTCACACATTTAGGCCCAGGCACCCAGGCAGAGGAGAGAGGTCCCGTAACAGAGAATCTGGCTTATGTCAGCGCAGAATCTGTATTCATGTCATAGCAGAGAATCAGGCTTCACGTCACCCACCACTGGAACAGGCCACTGTCACACATTTAGGCCCAGGCACCCAGGCAGAGGAGAGAGGTCCCGTAACAGAGAATCTGGCCTTATGTCAGCGCAGAATCTGTATTCATGTCATAGCAGAGAATCAGGCTTCACGTCACCCATCACTGAACAGGCCACTGTCACACATTTAGGCCCAGGCACCCAGGCAGAGGAGAGAGGTCCCGTAACAGAGAATCTGGCCTTATGTCAGCGCAGAATCTGTATTCATGTCATAGCAGAGAATCAGGCTTCACGTCACCCACCACTGGAACAGGCCCACTGTCACACATTTAGGCCCAGGCACCCAGACAGAGGAGAGCGGTCCCGTAACAGAGAATCTGGCCTTATGTCAGCGCAGAATCTGTATTCATGTCATAGCAGAGAATCAGGCTTCACGTCACCCACCACTGGAACAGGCCACTGTCACACATTTAAGGCCCAGGCACCCAGGCAGAGGAGAGAGGTCCCGTAACAGAGAATCTGGCCTTATGTCAGCGCAGAATCTGTATTCATGTCATAGCAGAGAATCAGGCTTCACGTCACCCACCACTGGAACAGGCCACTGTCACACATTTAGGCCCAGGCACCCAGGCAGAGGAGAGAGGTCCCTTAACAGAGAATCTGGCCTTATGTCAGCGCAGAATCTGTCTTCATGTCATAGCAGAGAATCAGGCTTCACGTCACCCACCACTGGAACAGGCCACTGTCACACATTTAGGCCCCGGCACCCAGGACAGAGGAGAGCGGTCCCGTAACAGAGAATCTGGCCTTATGTCAGCGCAGAATCTGTCTTCATGTCATAGCAGAGAATCAGGCTTCACGTCACCCACCACTGGAACAGGCCACTGTCACACATTTAGGCCCAGGCACCCAGGCAGAGGAGAGAGGTCCCGTAACAGAGAATCTGGCCTTATGTCAGCGCAGAATCTGTCTTCATGTCATAGCAGAGAATCAGGCTTCACGTCACCCACCACTGGAACAGGCCACTGTCACACATTTAGGCCCAGGCACCCAGGACAGAGAAGAGAGGTCCCAGTAACAGAGAATCTGGCCTTATGTCAGCACAGAATCTGTATTCATGTCATAGCAGAGAATCAGGCTTCACGTCACCCACCACTGGAACAGGCCACTGTCACACATTTAGGCCCCGGCACCCAGACAGAGGAGAGAGGTCCCGTAACAGAGAATCTGGCCTTATGTCAGCGCAGAATCTGTATTCATGTCATAGCAGAGAATCAGGCTTCACGTCACCCACCACTGAACAGGCCACTGTCACACATTTAGGCCCAGGCACCCAGGCAGAGGAGAGAGGTCCCGTAACAGAGAATCTGGCCTTATGTCAGCGCAGAATCTGTATTCATGTCATAGCAGAGAATCAGGCTTCACGTCACCCACCACTGGAACAGGCCACTGTCACACATTTAGGCCCAGGCACCCAGGCAGAGGAGAGAGGTCCCGTAACAGAGAATCTGGCCTTTTGTCAGCGCAGAATCTGTATTCATGTCATAGCAGAGAATCAGGCTTCACGTCACCCACCACTGGAACAGGCCACTGTCACACATTTAGGCCCAGGCACCCAGGCAGAGGAGAGAGGTCCCGTAACAGAGAATCTGCCTTATGTCAGCGCAGAATCTGTATTCATGTCATAGCAGAGAATCAGGCTTCACGTCACCCACCACTGGAACAGGCCACTGTCACACATTTAGGCCCGGCACCCAGGACAGAGGAGAGAGGTCCCGTAACAGAGAATCTGGCCTTATGTCAGCGCAGAATCTGTATTCATGTCATAGCAGAGAATCAGGCTTCACGTCACCCACCACTGGAACAGGCCACTGTCACACATTTAGGCCCAGGCACCCAGGCAGAGGAGAGCGGTCCCGTAACAGAGAATCTGGCTTCATGTCAGCGCAGAATCTGTATTCATGTCATAGCAGAGAATCAGGCTTCACGTCACCCACCACTGGAACAGGCCACTGTCACACATTTAGGCCCAGGCACCCAGACAGAGGAGAGCAGGTCCCGTAACAGAGAATCTGGCCTTATGTCAGCGCAGAATCTGTATTCATGTCATAGCAGAGAATCAGGCTTCACGTCACCCACCACTGGAACAGGCCACTGTCACACATTTAGGCCCAGGCACCCAGGCAGAGGAGAGAGGTCCCGTAACAGAGAATCTGGCCTTATGTCAGCGCAGAATCTGTATTCATGTCATAGCAGAGAATCAGGCTTCACGTCACCCACCACTGGAACAGGCCACTGTCACACATTTAGGCCCCGGCACCCAGACAGAGGAGAGAGGTCCCGTAACAGAGAATCTGGCCTTATGTCAGCGCAGAATCTGTCTTCATGTCATAGCAGAGAATCAGGCTTCACGTCACCCACCACTGGAACAGGCCACTGTCACACATTTAGGCCCAGGCACCCAGGCAGAGGAGAGAGGTCCCGTAACAGAGAATCTGGCCTTATGTCAGCGCAGAATCTGTATTCATGTCATAGCAGAGAATCAGGCTTCACGTCACCCACCACTGGAACAGGCCACTGTCACACATTTAGGCCCAGGCACCCAGGCAGAGGAGAGAGGTCCCGTAACAGAGAATCTGGCCTTATGTCAGCGCAGAATCTGTATTCATGTCATAGCAGAGAATCAGGCTTCACGTCACCCACCACTGGAACAGGCCACTGTCACACATTTAGGCCCAGGCACCCAGGCAGAGGAGAGAGGGTCCCGTAACAGAGAATCTGGCCTTATGTCAGCGCAGAATCTGTATTCATGTCATAGCAGAGAATCAGGCTTCACGTCACCCACCACAGGAACAGGCCACTGTCACACATTTAGGCCCAGGCACCCAGGCAGAGGAGAGAGGTCCCGTAACAGAGAATCTGGCCTTATGTCAGCGCAGAATCTGTATTCATGTCATAGCAGAGAATCAGGCTTCACGTCACCCACCACTGGAACAGGCCACTGTCACACATTTAGGCCCAGGCACCCAGGCAGAGGAGAGAGGTCCCGTAACAGAGAATCTGGCCTTATGTCAGCGCAGAATCTGTATTCATGTCATAGCAGAGAATCAGGCTTCACGTCACCCACCACTGGGAACAGGCCACTGTCACACATTAGGCCCAGGCACCCAGGCAGAGGAGAGAGGTCCCCTTAACAGAGAATCTGGCCTTATGTCAGCGCAGAATCTGTATTCATGTCATAGCAGAGATCAGGCTTCACGTCACCCACCACTGAACAGGCCACTGTCACACATTTAGGCCCAGGCACCCAGGCAGAGGAGAGAGGTCCCGTAACAGAGAATCTGGCCTTATGTCAGCGCAGAATCTGTATTCATGTCATAGCAGAGAATCAGGCTTCACGTCACCCACCACTGGAACAGGCCACTGTCACACATTTAGGCCCAGGCACCCAGGCAGAGGAGAGAGGTCCCGTAACAGAGAATCTGGCCTTATGTCAGCGCAGAATCTGTATTCATGTCATAGCAGAGAATCAGGCTTCACGTCACCCACCACTGGAACAGGCCACTGTCACACATTTAGGCCCCGGCACCCAGACAGAGGAGAGCGGTCCCGTAACAGAGAATCTGGCCTTATGTCAGCGCAGAATCTGTATTCATGTCATAGCAGAGAATCAGGCTTCACGTCACCCACCACTGGAACAGGCCACTGTCACACATTTAGGCCCAGGCACCCAGGCAGAGGAGAGAGGTCCCGTAACAGAGAATCTGGCCTTATGTCAGCGCAGAATCTGTATTCATGTCATAGCAGAGAATCAGGCTTCACGTCACCCACCACTGGAACAGGCCACTGTCACACATTTAGGCCCCGGCACCCAGACAGAGGAGAGCGGTCCCGTAACAGAGAATCTGGCCTTATGTCAGCGCAGAATCTGTCTTCATGTCATAGCAGAGAATCAGGCTTCACGTCACCCACCACTGGAACAGGCCACTGTCACACATTTAGGGCCCAGGCACCCAGGCAGAGGAGAGAGGTCCCGTAACAGAGAATCTGGCCTTATGTCAGCGCAGAATCTGTATTCATGTCATAGCAGAGAATCAGGCTTCACGTCACCCACCACTGGAACAGGCCACTGTCACACATTTAGGCCCAGGCACCCAGGCAGAGGAGAGAGGTCCCGTAACAGAGAATCTGGCCTTATGTCAGCGCAGAATCTGTATTCATGTCATAGCAGAGAATCAGGCTTCACGTCACCCACCACTGGAACAGGCCACTGTCACACATTTAGGCCCAGGCCCCCAGGCAGAGGAGAGAGGTCCCGTAACAGAGAATCTGGCCTTATGTCAGCGCAGAATCTGTTTCATGTCATAGCAGAGAATCAGGCTTCACGTCACCCACCACTGGAACAGGCCACTGTCACACATTTAGGCCCAGGCACCCAGGCAGAGGAGAGAGGTCCCGTAACAGAGAATCTGGCCTTATGTCAGCGCAGAATCTGTATTCATGTCATAGCAGAGAATCAGGCTTCACGTCACCCACCACTGGAACAGGCCACTGTCACACATTTAGGCCCCGGCACCAGACAGAGGAGAGAGGTCCCGTAACAGAGAATCTGGCCTTATGTCAGCGCAGAATCTGTATTCATGTCATAGCAGAGAATCAGGCTTCACGTCACCCACCACTGGAACAGGCCACTGTCAGACATTTAGGCCCAGGCACCCAGGCAGAGGAGAGCGGTCCCGTAACAGAGAATCTGGCTTATGTCAGCGCAGAATCTGTATTCATGTCATAGCAGAGAATCAGGCTTCACGTCACCCACCACTGGAACAGGCCACTGTCACACATTTAGGCCCAGGCACCCAGGCAGAGGAGAGAGGTCCCGTAACAGAGAATCTGGCCTTATGTCAGCGCAGAATCTGTATTCATGTCATAGCAGAGAATCAGGCTTCACGTCACCCACCACTGGAACAGGCCACTGTCACACATTTAGGCCCAGGCACCCAGGCAGAGGAGAGAGGTCCGTAACAGAGAATCTGGCCTTATGTCAGCGCAGAATCTGTCTTCATGTCATAGCAGAGAATCAGGCTTCACGTCACCCACCACTGGAACAGGCCACTGTCACACATTTAGGCCCAGGCACCCAGGCAGAGGAGAGAGGTCCCGTAACAGAGAATCTGGCCTTATGTCAGCGCAGAATCTGTATTCATGTCATAGCAGAGAATCAGGCTTCACGTCACCCACCACTGGAACAGGCCACTGTCACACATTTAGGCCCAGGCACCCAGGCAGAGGAGAGAGGTCCCGTAACAGAGAATCTGGCCTTATGTCAGCGCAGAATCTGTATTCATGTCATAGCAGAGAATCAGGCTTCACGTCACCCACCACTGGAACAGGCCACTGTCACACATTTAGGCCCAGGCACCCAGGCAGAGGAGAGAGGTCCCGTAACAGAGAATCTGGCCTTTTGTCAGCGCAGAATCTGTATTCATGTCATAGCAGAGAATCAGGCTTCACGTCACCCACCACTGGAACAGGCCCACTGTCACACATTTAGGCCCAGGCACCCAGGCAGAGGAGAGAGGTCCCGTAACAGAGAATCTGGCCTTATGTCAGCGCAGAATCTGTATTCATGTCATAGCAGAGAATCAGGCTTCACGTCACCCACCACTGGAACAGGCCACTGTCACACATTTAGGCCCAGGCACCCAGGCAGAGGAGAGAGGTCCCGTAACAGAGAATCTGGCCTTATGTCAGCGCAGAATCTGTATTCATGTCATAGCAGAGAATCAGGCTTCACGTCACCCACCACTGGAACAGGCCACTGTCACACATTTAGGCCCCGGCACCCAGACAGAGGAGAGCGGTCCCGTAACAGAGAATCTGGCCTTATGTCAGCGCAGAATCTGTATTCATGTCATAGCAGAGAATCAGGCTTCACGTCACCCACCACTGGAACAGGCCACTGTCACACATTTAGGCCCAGGCACCCAGGCAGAGGAGAGAGGTCCCGTAACAGAGAATCTGGCCTTATGTCAGCGCAGAATCTGTATTCATGTCATAGCAGAGAATCAGGCTTCACGTCACCCACCACTGGAACAGGCCACTGTCACACATTTAGGCCCCGGCACCCAGACAGAGGAGAGCGGTCCCGTAACAGAGAATCTGGCCTTATGTCAGCGCAGAATCAGTCTTTATGTCATAGCAGAGAATCAAGCTTCACGTCACCCACCACTGGAACAGGCCACTGTCACACATTTAGGCCCAGGCACCCAGGCAGAGGAGAGAGGTCCCGTAACAGAGAATCTGGCCTTATGTCAGCGCAGAATCAGTCTTCATGTCATAGCAGAGAATCAGGCTTCACGTCACCCACCACTGGAACAGGCCACTGTCACACATTTAGGCCCCGGCACCCAGGCAGAGGAGAGAGGTCCCGTAACAGAGAATCTGGCCTTATGTCAGCGCAGAATCTGTCTTCATGTCATAGCAGAGAATCAGGCTTCACGTCACCCACCACTGGAACAGGCCACTGTCACACATTTAGGCCCCGGCACCCAGGCAGAGGAGAGAGGTCCCGTAACAGAGAATCTGGCCTTATGTCAGCGCAGAATCTGTCTTCATGTCATAGCAGAGAATCAGGCTTCACGTCACCCACCACTGGAACAGGCCACTGTCACACATTTAGGCCCCGGCACCCAGACAGAGGATAGGTTCATTCAACTTTGGGTTGCCCCGCAATATAATGGTAAAATAAAAATAAAAATAGTATTGAATGAGGAAGTGCCCTGGAGTAGAATAATATATGGTTAAGGGGAGGTAGTTAATGTCTAAGCTGCACAAGGGATGGACAGGTCCTGTGGGATCCATGCCTGGTACATTTTTATGAACGTCAGCTTGTCCACATTGGCTGTAGACAGGCGGCTGCGTTTGTCTGTAATGACGCCCCCTGCCGTGCTGAATACACGTTCAGACAAAACGCTGGCCGCCGGGCAGGCCAGCACCTCCAAGGCATAAAAGGCTAGCTCTGGCCACGTGGACAATTTGGAGACCTAGAAGTTGAATGGGGCCGAACCATCAGTCAGTACGTGGAGGGGTGTGCACAGGTACTGTTCCACCATGTTAGTGAAATGTTGCCTCCTGCTAACACGTTCCGTATCAGGTGGTGGTGCACTTAGCTGTGGCGTGGTGACAAAACTTTTCCACATCTCTGCCATGCTAACCCTGCCCTCAGAGGAGCTGGCCGTGACACAGCTGCGTTGGCGACCTCTTGCTCCTCCTCTGCCTTCGCCTTGGGCTTCCACTGGTTCCCCTGTGACATTTGGGAATGCTCTCAGTAGCGCGTCTACCAACGTGCGCTTGTACTTGCGCATCTTCCTATCACGCTCCAGTGTAGGAAGTAAGGTGGGCACATTGTCTTTGTACCGGGGATCCAGCAGGGTGGCAACCCAGTAGTCCGCACACGTTAAAATGTGGGCAACTCTGCTGTCGTTGCGCAGGCACTGCAGCATGTAGTCGCTCATGTGTGCCAGGCTGCCCAGAGGTAAGGACAAGCTGTCCTCTGTGGGAGGCGTATCGTCATCGTCCTGTGTTTCCCCCCAGCCACGCACCAGTGATGGGCCCGAGCTGCTTTGGGTGCCACCCCGCTGTGAACATGCTTCATCCTCATCCTCCTCCTCCTCATCCTCGTCCTCCTCGTCCTCCAGTAGTGGGCCCTGTCTGGCCACATTTGTACCTGGTCTCTGCTGTTGCAAAAAACCTCCCTCTGCGTCACTTCGAAGAGACTGGCCTGAAAGTGCTAAAAATGACCCCTCTTCCTCCTCCTCCTCCTGGGCCACCTCCTCTTCCATCATCGCCCTAAGTGTTTTCTCAAGGAGACATAGAAGTGGTATTGTAACGCTGATAACGGCGTCATCGCCACTGGCCATGTTGGTGGAGTACTCGAAACAGCGCAACAGGGCACACAGGTCTCGCATGGAGGCCCAGTCATTGGTGGTGAAGTGTGTCTGATCCGCAGAGCGACTGACCCGTGCGTGCTGCAGCTGAAACTCCACTATGGCCTGCTGCTGCTCGCACAGTCTGTCCAGCATGTGCAAGGTGGAGTTCCACCTGGTGGGCACGTCGCATATGAGGCGGTGAGCTGGAAGGCCGAAGTTACGCTGTAGCGCAGACAGGCGAGCAGCGGCAGGGTGTGAACGCCGGAAGCGCGAACAGACGGCCCGCACTTTATGCAGCAGCTCTGACATGTCGGGGTAGTTGTGAATGAATTTCTGCACCACCAAATTCAGCACATGCGCCAGGCAAGGGATGTGCGTCAAATCGGCTAGTCCCAGAGCTGCAACGAGATTTCGCCCATTATCGCACACCACCAGGCCGGGCTTGAGGCTCACCGGCAGCAACCACTCGTCGGTCTGTTGTTCTATACCCCGCCACAACTCCTGTGCGGTGTGGGGCCTGTCCCCCAAACATATGAGTTTCAGAATGGCCTGCTGACGTTTACCCCGGGCTGTGCTGAAGTTGGTGGTGAAGGTGTGTGGCTGACTGGATGAGCAGGTGGAAGAAGAGGAGGAGGAAGCTGAGGAGGAGGAGGAGGAGACAGGAGGCAAAGAATGTTGCCCTGCGATCCTTGGCGGCAGAAGGACGTGCGCCAAACAGCTCTCCGCCTGGGGCCCAGCCGCCACTACATTTACCCAGTGTGCAGTTAGGGAGATATAGCGTCCCTGGCCGTGCTTACTGGTCCACGTATCTGTGGTTAGGTGGACCTTGCCACAGATGGCATTGCGCAGTGCACACTTGATTTTATACGGTACTTGGTTGTGCAGGGAAGGCACGGCTCTCATGGAGAAGTAGTGGCGGCTGGGAACAACATATTGTGGGACAGCAAGTGACATGAGCTGTTTGAAGCTGTCTGTGTCCACCAGCCTAAATGACAGCATTTCATAGGCCAGTAGTTTAGAAATGCTGGCATTCAGGGCCAGGGATGGAGGGTGGCTAGGTGGGAATTTACGCTTTCTCTCAAATGTTTGTGAGATGGAGAGCTGAACGCTGCCGTGTGACATGGTTGAGATGCTTGGTGACGCAGGTGGTGGTGTTGGTGGTACATCCCATGTTTGCTGGGCGGCAGGTGCCAACGTTTCTCCAGAGGCAGAGGAAGAGGCCGAGGCGGGGGCAGCAGCAGAAGAGGCCGAGGCGGCGGCAGCAGCAGAAGAAGAGGCCGAGGCGGCGGCGGCAGCAGCAGAAGAGGCCGAGGCGGCAGCAGCAGAAGAGGCCGAGGCGGCAGCAGCAGAAGAGGTAGCAGGGGGAGCCTGAGTGACTTCCTTGTTTTTAAGGTGTTTACTCCACTGCAGTTCATGCTTTGCATGCAGGTGCCTGGTCATGCAGGTTGTGCTAAGGTTCAGAACGTTAATGCCTCGCTTCAGGCTCTGATGGCACAGCGTGCAAACCACTCGGGTCTTGTCGTCAGCACATTGTTTGAAGAAGTGCCATGCCAGGGAACTCCTTGAAGCTGCCTTTGGGGTGCTCGGTCCCAGATGGCGGCGGTCAGTAGCAGGCGGAGTCTCTTGGCGGCGGGTGTTCTGATTTTGCCCACTGCTCCCTCTTTTGCTACGCTGTTGGCTCGGTCTCACCACTGCCTCTTCCTCCGAACTCTGAAAGTCAGTGGCACGACCTTCATTCCATGTGGAGTCTAGGACCTCATCGTCCCCTGCATCGTCTTCCACCCAGTCTTGATCCCTGACCTCCTGTTCAGTCTGCACACTGCAGAAAGACGCAGCAGTTGGCACCTGTGTTTCGTCATCATCAGAGACGTGCTGAGGTGGTATTCCCATGTCCTCATCATCAGGAAAAATAAGTGGTTGTGCGTTAGTGCATTCTATCTCTTCCACCCCTGGTGAAGGGCTAGGTGGATGCCCTTGGGAAACCCTGGCAGCAGAGTCTTCAAACAGCATAAGAGACTGCAGCATAACTTGAGGCTCAGACAGTTTCCCTGATATGCATGGGGGTGATGTGACAGACTGATGGGCTTGGTTTTCATGCGCCATCTGTGCACTTTCTGCAGAAGACTGGGTGGGAGATAATGTGAACGTGCTGGATCCACTGTCGGCCACCCAATTGACTAATGCCTGTACCTGCTCAGGCCTTACCATCCTTAGAACGGCATTGGGCCCCACCAAATATCGCTGTAAATTCTGCTGGCTACTGGGACCTGAGGTAGTTGGTTCACTAGGACGTGTGGCTGTGGCAGAACGGCCACGTCCTCTCCCAGCACCAGAGGGTACACTAACACCACCACGACCATGTCCACGTCCGCGTCCCTTATTAGATGTTTTCCTCATTGTTCCCGTTCACCACAATTTTGAGCATGGCAAATTTGGGAATAGTTTTTCAACCCAGAACAAAAAACGTGCTTTTACGGTCACTACAAATAACTTGAGCAGCTAAAACAGTACAGATTTGGTTGAATAGAAATGTGAGGCCTGTTTTTTAGGCGCTGGGTGACACAGGCTCAACTTGCCCCTGATGTAATATATGGCCAAAAAATAACCAGACTGTTGATGGTTAAATGCACTTGGGTGACACAGGCTCAGCCTGCAGCTGATGTAGGATATAGCACAAAATAACCAGACTGTTGATGGTTAAATACACTTGGTGATAGCTTGTGCTGGCGCACCACAAGTCACAAAATGGCCGCCGATCACCCCAGAAAAAAAGTGGTCTAAAAACGCTCTGGGCAGCCTCAAAAAAGTGAGCAAGTCAATAATAGCACTTCAATGATCCACAGCTGCAGATCGATCACAGAATGAAGTCTTTTGGAGGAGTTAATCTGCCTAATCTCGCCCTAACGTCGCAGCTGCAACCTCTCCCTACACTGATCATAGCAGAGTGACGTGCAGCGCTACGTGACTCCAGCTTAAATAGAGGCTGGGTCACATGGTGCACTGGCCAATCACAGCCATGCCAATAGTAGGCATGGCTGTGATGGCCTCTTGGGGCAAGTAGTATGACGCTTGTTGATTGGCTGCTTTGCAGTCTTTCAAAAAGCGCCAAGAAAGCGCCGAACACCGAACCCGAACCCGGACTTTTACGAAAATGTTCGGGTTCGGGTCCGTGTCACGGACACCCCAAAAATTCGGTACGAACCCGAACTATACAGTTCGGGTTCGCTCATCCCTAATTATGAGGGATCTTGCATTTTCCCGTTGTTATTTAGGTGCAGTATACCTGATTGAACACCCAAACCGGTTGTGCCTTCTCTCAACCTCACTTGTGGACTTACGCCTCCTAAACCACACAGACGGGCAAAATCGCCTGGTACTGTAATAATATCCTTTTCTTTCCCTGTTGTGTTTATCCCTCTGTACCTTTTTCTTTCTTTTATTGATTATTTTACCATTTATTGCGTTAGATTCATCTGACAAGTTTACTTCTTGTGGGAAAGTGTTGTTGCTAACCATACGGTTGTCTTACTAGTTGTTTACTATCTGTTTATCAGTCTGGTAATTGGGGCCTCTCCTCATTCATATGGATCTTAAAATTCTATCATTAAACGCTAAAGGGATCAATTGCCCCCCAGAAAAGATCATATGTTTGGCGAGAGGTGACCAAAGCAGCAGCAGACCTTGTTTGCATCCAGGAGACTCATTTGTTGCAAGAGGATGCTAAACGCATTCACCACCACTCCTTTCCTCATGTTTTGCACTCTCATTTCAGCAAGAAATCTAGGGGGATTTTTATAGCCGTCAAGAACACGGTTGCCTTCATTATGATCTCTTCTAAGTTGGATCCTAGTGGCCGATACATCATCTTGGTATGTTCCGTTAATAATGTTACTTATACGTTAGTCAACATCTATGCACCCAACGCCCATCAAATTACCTTTTTACGTAAACTACTAAAGAAGGTTAACGCCATGAAACAAGGGAAAACTATTATTTGTGGTGACTTCAATATGATAATGGATCGGTCACTGGATTCTACTTGCTCTACAAGGCGGTTGGAGGGAGGGGTCGCCTCTCTCTTGCAGTCTGAGGGTCTTATTGATGTTTGGAGAGCCCAGCACAGTGCGGAGAGGGACTACACCTTCTTCTGGCCGCCTCATCTTTCATATTCCCGTATAGATATGTTTTTGATTGATCACCCTACTCTTATGCATGCAAAGTCCTCGAGTATTGGACTTATTCAGTGGTCTGACCAGGCCCCAATTACATTAACCCTGGAAAATCTTTACCAGTCCTCAAGAGCTCCCATTTGGCGAAATGACATATCTCTATACCATAATCTGGAATCTGTTGAGGAGCTCTCTAAAGAATTGCAGTAGTTTCTTGCCTTTAACGAGGGTTCTGTTTCAGATAAATACACAGTGTGGCAAACCCACAAAGCATTCATAAGGGGTTCCTTGATTAGATTAAAACACAAATTGAGAAAGATTAGAGAAAAAGAATCTTCACAATTATTGAAATCTATTGCAGACCTTGAGAGTCTTAATAAAGCATCACCTACAGTTCATACCTCTAACTTATTGAGGATAGAGAGGGACAAATTAGGATGCCTGCTTTCCCAAAATTACTCTAAGACCCTGCTCAGAATGAAGTTGAGATATTACGCCCAGGGAAACAGAGCAGGTAAACTACTAGCCAACCAAATTAAAACCCACCAATGAAAAACAAAAATACCATATCTCTTGCATCCATCATCTAATGCTAAATTGCTGGATCCTAGAGATATCGTGGAACAGTTTCGCACCTATTATCATGCCCTGTACAATCTCAAGGACAATATCCCTGTACCAGAGAATTACCCTAGTCTTGTGGAGGATTTTTTTTAGCAAAATCCAACCTACCTACTTAAATGCCCCCCCCCCCCCCCCCCCCCACACTTCTACAGAACTCCAAAAGCTGATCTTGTCTCTCCCACAGGGCAAATCCCCAGGCCCGGACGGTTTGTCAAATGAGTATTATAGACATTTTCTCCCTATTTTGTCCCCTTATATTTTAGATATTTTTAATAAAGCTCTAGATGGGACTCCCTTCCCTTCAGAAATGCTCACGGCTCTAATTGTCACTCTGCCCAAACCCGGAAAAACTCCAGATATACCTAAAAATTTTAGGCCAATTTCTTTACTCAACTCGGACATAAAAATATTCGCCAAATTGATTGCCATTAGGTTATCACCCATACTGCCATCCCTAATCAAGGACGACCAGACGGGTTTTGTCAAGGGCCAACTATCATCAGATAATACCAGGAGATTGGTGAATCTGTTTAACTATGCTGAGCAGAAAAATTTCCCCCTACTAGCTGTGACGCTTGACGCTGAGAAAGCGTTTGACCGCTTACACTGGTCATTCGCTTTTTCGGTCCTCCAGAAGATGGGGTTTAGAGGAAATATAATGAATGTCTTTCATAGCCTATACCACTCTCCTATGGCCAAAGTATGGGTCAACGGGGTAGTATCAAATCCTTTCCATATCACTAATGGATCACGCCAAGGGTGCCCATTATCACACCTCTTATTTATCTTAGCCCTGGAACCCCCTTGCCCAACACATACGAAATTCCCCCCTCATACAAGGTGTAGATATAGGTGGACGAGATCACAGAATTTCACTCATGCAGACGACATCATTCTTACTCTGTCGAACCCCCTCACATCCTTGGGCTTTGCTCTAGATATAATAAAACACTTTGGCTTGTTATCCTATTATAAAATCAACAGTTCTAAGTCTCAAGTCCTACCGATTAATATCCCTCAAAGTGAAATTGCACTATTAAAAACCATGCACCCCCTAGATTGGCAGGAATCAGAACTCCCATACTTAGGAATAAAGCTCACGTTCCCTTGTTCTCTCTTATATAAGCGTAATTATGAGCCCCTTCTTTCGACTATGTCCTCCGACTTTGCTCAGTTCTCCATGAGGGAGATTTCATGGGTAGGAAGGGTGATGACTTTGCCTAAACTGATCTACACCTTCCGAGCTCTCCCAATTTCGGTCCCCCTATTATTTTTTAAGAAAGCACAGACCTGCTTATCTAAATACATTTGGAAAACATCCAAGCCTAGGATTGCGCAGAGACAATTATTTTTGAGGAAAGGTGCTGGGGGAATAGGACTACCCTACATCCGTGACTATTACAAAGCAATAGGTCTTTCACTAGCTAGGGAATGGTGGACATTAGATTGCACTAAAGCCTGGCATCAAATTGAATCCGACTCGATTGGTGGAGGGTCCTTGAGAGACCTTTTGATTCGAATCATATGGAATAGGAAGATTCCTGACCTCACCCTTATGACAGAAAAACATGTAGGGAAACTGTGTCTTCAAGCCCACGTAGCTTTCCCAGATTCTAAAGATTTCTTATTTTCTCATTCTGACACATATACTCTAGAGTCTTCTCTCCAGAACATCACCTTATCCAAATGGCGGGAGGGTGGGATAGAGAAAGTGTCTCAGCTTGTCTCAGCTGATGGAATACTCTCCTTCCCTAATATCCAACAAGTGTTCCAACTACCGTCCGGAGAAATATTTAATTATCTTAGGATCAAACATTTCCTTACAACTAGAGTTGAGCGAACACCTGGATGTTCGGGTTCGAGAAGTTCGGCCGAACTTCCCGTAAATGTTCAGGTTCGGGATCCGAACCCGAACCGAACTTCGTCCCGAACCCGAACCCCATTGAAGTCAATGGGGACCCGAACTTTTGGGCACTAAAAAGGCTGTAAAACAGCCCAGGAAAGAGCTAGAGGGCTGCAAAAGGCAGCAACATGTAGGTAAATCCCCTGCAAACAAATGTGGATAGG